>NW_026921436.1:0-184277 GCF_032062105.1 Saccostrea cuccullata | reverse complement strand
AAAGACCGATGACATTTACTTTAAATGCTAAAGACTAAAGGTATGGAACTGTCACTATCCGTGCTAAACAAGTTTTTGACGCTGCACTGGGAAAGAGACTGAATTTAACCTACAGGTTTCAAGAGTGGGAAAGGGGCATCAAACCCTAAGGATCCATTTTGTACCTGGGATGTTGTAGAACTCTTAAGTCCGTATACTAGTATATGCGAAAACTTCAAAATCTGATATGCATAGTTAAAGGAACAGTTAAAATTCTGCTCCATTTTATGTTGTGCCGTTAGACAGGGGGGGGGGGGGGGGGGGTTCTCATCTTTTATACATGTAAATACATAAAGTTTAGATGGCATTTTTAATTGAATATATCGTGCAACACGAGTAATTAAATAAAAGCAAAGCCATTTTACGACGTTATTTCATTTTACTTAGAGGTGTATATTTTAATGCAACCGCTCTGAGTCATATGCATTGACTTTTTCCTTGTATATGGATAGTCAACATGTACTTGCATTGATATTCTTATGCTATTAATTCTTTATTTTTTGCAATTGTTGAATTTCTTTTCCTAATTACTACTTTAGTTTTATTTAATCACAATCAAAATCCATTCAGTGCTTTCAACATTTGATACATAACTTTTAGAGTTCAAAAGAAATTTAGAAACCTCATTTCTAACATGGTTATTTTATGCGTAAAATAAGTACCATATCTATAGAAATGATATACAATCACAATATAATTATATACGATATGATACTTTTCAATAAATTGCAAATCAAACTTTTTTCAGCACCATTCAGTCTGAATTTCGTAAAGATTTACGTTCAAAATATGCAAAATGGAGATGCATTGGAATTCTTGTCATAAAAAAGTATCTTGAACCTTAAATTTAAAAAAATCTTTGAATTTATTACTTAGGTCTGATGTATTTCCGACATAAATAAACAATTTTTGATCATTTACATTCAGAAACATGCATAAAAACTTGATTTAAATAGACCTTCCCTCAATTTTTCTTTAACTGACAGCCATTTTTTATCTCTAAATCACGTGACTTAGATGATCAATGTTGAAAAACAAACATCAAAATCATGAACTAGAATGATTATAGTTATATAAAATCACATTTTAAAGTGATTTTATCGTAGGCCGGAAAATGGCCTTATAGAGAATGAACCTTACTTTATAATTACTGATAGATATTGTACATGTTGTATTTGGTTATATATAAATGTACAAAATAATTAATGTGATGTTTCTCATCAATTGGAATAAAGTAACATAAATGATGGGTATAATAAAGTGCGTAAGATCTTTATTTTTATACTCAGTATGTCATGCTGTTTGTTAATGACAGAACAATAATCACTGTAGATACTTGTACACTGTCAGTGTGTTGGTGAGATCTTGTCCCACATAGAGATTGTTCTCATCATCCACACACACACTACAGGGATACCTTACCCCTTGTTGTTGTGTGAGTAATAGAGACAAGAACTGACCGTCCTGATCAAGGAGGTGAACAGTGTTACTGTAATTATCACACACCAGGATGTGACCGAGGACATCAGTACAGATTCCAAAGGGATGGAACCCTGACTCCTGACCTGTGTAGGAGAACCTGTATTGTCCTGATTTATTCACCACCACTACGCCTTTATTACTGTCTGATGTACAGATATCTCCATTGATGTTTTCTGTGATGTAGTGTGGATATCCATACAGTCCCTGTACTTTGTTACCCCTCTGTATGTTCTGTAGTTCTTTTCCTGTCTTGTTGTACCTGGTAACTTTAGACTCTTCATCTTTCCACATCCCCACCAGTAAGTCCCCGTTGATGTGGGAGGAGTGTATACTGAGTGGTTCCCAGTATCTAGTTTTAATGAATTTAGTGATATTATTATCCCGTGTTATCCTATTGATGACTTTCTTGTCTCTGTCTGTAAAGATCAGATCCCTGTCCTGTGTCACTGTGTGGTAACCTTCCCATTTACCACTGGTTTTTATCTTCTGTATCACATTCCCCTGTAGATCTGTTTGGACAAGATTACCCTCACTATCACTGATCCAGAGTCTGTCGGATTGATCTAGTGTTACATGGAATACATGATCAACACCTGGTACAGTGAACTCCCTGACCTGGGTAACAGAGAAGGATAGAGACATTGTTTGTTTCTTGTCAGATTTCTTTCTATCTTCTTTCATCTGTTTATGTGTAAGTTTCATTGCTGTATTGTAAACACTTTCAATTGGCCTTATTTCTCTCTTCTCTGCTTTAGTGTTGGGGACATGTATTTTACCAAGTAATTTGGTGACATCACTTTTGTTGTATTGACCAGCAGTAAATCCTGGTGTGACTGGTTTTGTTGTCTCTGGTATGGATCGGATCTTTGGTTTCGTCTCAGACATTAATTTCTGGGTTTCTGTAGAGGACAGGCATCTATGGAACTCTTTGACAAGGTTATGAAGATAAGTGATGTAATCATCCATGGTCTTATCTTGGGTGTTTAGATCTTCTAACAGGGAATGCTCTATCTGGTTTAACTGCTTCATGTTCTCAGATACGACTGTGTCCACCAGACTTTTGAGGGTCTCACCTTCAGTCTTCATGCATGTTCTGATATGGTCCATAAGGTGTTTGATTTCAGAGGAATCCTTTTTTATTTCTTTCTGTAAATCTTGGGACATGGGAAGAAAATAATCTTGGATCTTGGATATTTCTTCTTGAAAATCTGCAAATTTTTCTGCATAATTTTTTTCTAGATCATTAAATATATGCCCCCGATGCTCTCTTTGTGTGACACATTTGGAACATACTGGAACTTGACATTCTTCACAGAGCATGTCCACATCTTTGGTGGGGTGGATCTTACATTTCTCCACAGGAAGTTGTCGTTTACGTTGCTGGTAAAGGACCACCTCATGGTTCTTGTTTTCTGGACTTTTCAGATGTTCCTCGCTGCATTGTTTACACAATCTTAAGTGACAAGGGTTACAATAGAACTCACAATTTCTTTCACATTTGTCAATGTCACACTCCAAAAAGTGCTGGGCTGCACGGGGAATATCCATTTTAAATAAAGCCATCTAAAAAATGATAAGAATCGTATATAAGAAAGAAGAAAAAATTATGGAAATGTTTATTATGCTACACGGAGACAGAGGTGTGATAAAACTTCATGTTATAAATTTAACAGTACAGTAATTATCCCTGAAACACATGAACTCCGACACTGTAAATATTGAATTAAGGGGGATGTACGGCCACTTTTAGTGCAGTGAGAGCAAAATGTAAACATTTCTTCAAATGGCTAAAATACATTACATTTTGATCAAATTTTAAGTCTTTTTGATAAAGATACAATAAATATGCATAACCGAATGCATGTTGTGCATATATAATCTATACTCTTGCAGAAAAATGCTTTTGATATGCTCCTCAGAACTGCGCAGCTACAGAATTCACCAGAACCTTAAAAAATCCAAAAAAATATGCAAACTGTGCGTTAATGTTCTCTCTACAACCATTTGTTGAGAAAATGTCTAAATTTTGCACTTTTAATTGATAATTTCAAGTTCTAAACTAGGTACCATTGTCTTCAAAAAGAGTTTAAAAAACCATGAAAGTAGTTCATGGATAGCAGCACGTGGTCTATTTTTAGCACAGAATCTTGTTTTCCAGACCTCTTCTTAATATGGAGGGCCATAACAATCTTTAAATGTAGAAGAGAATTACAGTTGCAAAATATTTCAAATAATATGAACAGTTTTAAAAGAGAGAAGGTGTTATAGTGTGGCTTGAAGTACTTCATTTAGTATCATTAATTATCAATGCCAAGAAAACCTTAGCATTCTTTCCGTATAGCAAACTCAATAAAAGCCGAATTAACATTAATCTGTGATTCTTCCCCTGGGAGACGCGCGGAAACAATTAATGTCTGCAGTTTTGACGGAGGGATCTTAAAATTTACTGGGTTAAAATTATAGATAGAATATTAGTTATTTAGAAGACTTTGCCCCCCCCCCCATTGTCTTTTTCGGGTGGGGGGGGGGGGGGGGGTGAAAATAATTATAGTAAAGTAATTCTTTAATAAAATAAGCTGCCTTTCAATTTTTTTGACGTAATTCAATTTCAAAATATTTTTTCTCAGTACAAATAAATTGACATCCGGTAGTTGTGGAAGTACCGCGTCGAAATATAGATAAAAGAGTACCAAATTTCTGGAAGTTTACATCATTTCCTGGTTGAACAAGATGGAGACAAATACTGTTTTTTTTTCTTATTTTCTTCAGGCCGGAATTAAAAATATCTTTGTGTACCCTACCCCGACCCAAAATTCTCAAGTTGGGTCGGTAGGTAAGTAAACAATTTTCTTTTTCTGACAGCAGCTTTGAAAATACATTCTAAAATTTATTGGAAATTTACCGTTCTAAATAAGAAAAGTACGAAAGAAAGCGATTTGTGAATAAAATGTTAAGTATCATACATAGGCCGTTTAAAAGCAAATTCATGATTAACTGTTATTAATATGAACTTGTGAAATATCTCAAGCCAGAGTACATTTCTATGAATCTAATAAAAAAGACAAGGTTCTAAAATACGCAAAGATCGGCGGACTAGATAGAATGTTCTATCGTTAAAATGATATTGTCCTACGGACCCGGTTTAACGATAGAATTCGTTCCGTGTACTCGTAATGTACACTGTAGCAAAAAGAATAACCCGCATAGTGCATTTACTATGAACAATCTAGAGAGTTCCGAATGTTAACATTTGAATGGAGAGAAAAACGTTGAGAAAATTAATTGGATTTACGTATTTATATGGATTATTTTTTGGGATAAAAGGCATAAGCAATCTGAAGAAGGTTTGTTTTGATTATTTTGGTAGTTATTCCCAGTGCAAATCATTTTATATTCTTGAAAATCGTTTCGGAGCGGATCCGCTCCGTTTTGCTACATTACAAGTATATGGGACGTATTCTAACTGTGGTGAGGGCCTGTACCGAGAAACAGTTAGATTATTCTAACTAAGATCGGACATCCGAGTATATTTGTTCAAATCATTCATCAGCCCCCACTGCTTATAGACAATCTATTAAACTATTTTGAGGTGCATGAGATTTGCAGTGGTTCTAGAGCATTTTGCTTTGGATTAAGATGTGGTTAATTTTAAGTCGCAGCTTCAAATCCCAGTGATGAACATTGAATTCTGAGCCTTTCAGTAGGGACTATAAAACTCTTGTCCAGTGTCGCAGAATAGGTTGGCTCAAAAAAGATCCATTACTACTAAAGGGCAAAACAATTGCTGAGTGTACGTCTAAATTTGGAGCAATGGGAAAATGTTCAAATGTCGCCCAAACAAATCTTGAAGGAATTTTAAGCAAAGAAACAACAAATCTTGAATGGCCCAATTAAAGAAAAATACACCAGGCTGGACAAAATGTGATTTAAAAATTTTTTTGAAAGAGTATGTAAACAATATTTAATTGAAATAAACGCAATCTACAATCGATAAAAGGGCATCTAAATTATATTTATCGGGAAAAATATCAGACATATTTACAACTCCTAATATAAAGTTCCATAATGGCATATACCGGTAGAAAACATATGAACACAGTTGAACCCATTATTCGGTTTAACCTCAAATTAAATAAAATTCAGTGAAACTGATGTGTTCACTAGATGGGCCTCTTACCATTGTTTTATGAAGACCTAATTCTCTGTAATCACATCTGGGCGCCATGTTAATGAATGCTTGAAAATCCCAGTAGAACAATGTAAGTCGTTCTGATAAAAACTGATTCTGAGGAACTTATATTTCATGAAACTTGGTTAACAATAAAAAAAATATTTGAATCATCTTATTTGAAAAATCTTTCCAGTCGGTGTGATTTAATTGGGTCGGTCGCGTTAGGGGAAACAAAGGTATTTTTTATTTTGGCCTCAGTCCAATAATTTTTTTTTTAAATAAACGTATTTTGAAAATAAAGATATTTGACAGTAACTTTTAGGGTATTTTTTGTACTACTTCCTGGGGTAGAAGTTTATTTTTTCTTTAACTAAGAAAGCTTAAAACCTAGGATCCACCCCCCCCCCAAAAAGTCTGCTGTCGTAAATTGTCTTGCTGGCGTTTTGGGAATATGGCTGATTTGCATCAATTACACTTTTATTGACTCCATCGCTGTCCAAATCGGACGATATTTCTTGGCATGGAACAGCTGTTATATAGTTTACGTATTGATATAAAAAAAATTTAAACTCTTTGATTCCAGGCAAGGAAAAATGAGCACCATCAAAGTTAAAGATTAAGAGTTTGTAAGTTTGCCACAGATAAATTATATTATCTATTAAAATTTAATTATCTACAATAAAACACAAAGAAATTAGACACATATGAAATTGATACGAATGACCTTGTTTTAGTACCTACTAGTACGAAGCGTTATCAAAAATTTTACGAAATATAGAATCTCTATATCTACAAAACCACAGTTCAGATTAGATAGCCAAACACAAGGTTATAAATAGCATATGCTGAAGTTTTGATCCTTGTTTGTGATTTCACAATCTGAAAATGACGTCATTATTCAGCTACTTTTGACGAAAAATGGTTACAAGTCTCAGTGGAACTCGTGCAGTCGTGGCACATGTATATCTTAGAAATGCATTTGAAGTAGCATATAAGAATTTGTTCGTTTTAGTGAAGGAAGGCAGATGGTTAAATATGATACTTGTTATGTTGCCCGGTGAAAGCAAGT
The DNA here is from genome assembly GCF_032062105.1 of Saccostrea cuccullata. Taxonomy (NCBI): domain Eukaryota; kingdom Metazoa; phylum Mollusca; class Bivalvia; order Ostreida; family Ostreidae; genus Saccostrea; species Saccostrea cuccullata. The sequence continues at coordinate 177,516 of NW_026921436.1, read as the reverse complement.
TTGAAAAGGGATGTGTTTTTAATAAAGCAATATGCTATCAAAGACCTTCAATTAAAATTTTACACTTTGAAAAATACTTGAATATTTCAACAATAATATAAATATCAAATACCTAAGATATTAAATGTTTACTTTTTGATCAACCCTCGTATACTGTGTCAAATCATTACAGAGGAGCAACAGTTGAAAAGGCATGAAATCATTCAGAGTGGGTTAGGAGATTTAATGAATAATTTTTTTTTCTATTTGCCCATATTTTCAAAATTACAATTGTACAAAGTAAAGAGAAAAAAATCAACCTATAAACATCTTTAAAATGATGTTTGGTGGTCCTCCCAACTCAGGGAAAAATAATTGGGTCCGTATTTATAGGTGAGAAAAAAATCCTTAAAATTTAAACAGAATTGTTGACGGAAGAAAAAGAAAAAAATATCGTGTAATGGAATGTTAAAAAAATGAGTCGGGCCATTTCTAGGCAGTAGATCGGGAGAGAGGGCAACCAAATATTTCTATAACAAGTGGTATTATAAGGCTAGTGCATGTTCCATCACATACTTAGTCATGCAATTTTTTTTAATCTTTGACACTATTTTGAAAAACAAACATAGGATTTTCGGGGGAGAGAGGGAAGGGGGGGGGGAGTTAGCACTCACTTTTTTGCGATGATAGACATAGCATATATGCAATGGGTCTTTCTTTGCAAATATTGTGCTCGCTTCTAACTTTCATAGAAACAACTCATTATATTTTATCAAGCTTCGTATGTTCAATGAGCGAAGGCTTACAACGTTGTCAACATAATGAGACATGATGCGTTTTTGTGTCCAAACATTACTCCATACAATGTGTGGGTCATTGCAAACATTCTACCTATTTATGTGAGGTGCCTGAAGGATATTCTATAACTGCCTATTTTTTCTATTTAACTTCTAAACAAAATAGACATATGTACCAACTTTTCGAATGTAAGACATGTAATTATAATTTATTTTTCATGCACTGCATATTGTTTAACATTTTCAAATTAAATGCTAAGCATCCTCCTTGCAGTGCCCCATTTGAAAATAACTTATATCGCCACAGAAAAAAGACCCACCGAAAACACATATGTTTAGGACATTTTTATCTTTTTTTCTTGAGTTTTAAAGAAACCAACAAATTATCAAGACTTGTTCCATAAAAATTAAATATAATCATGGTAATCAACGGATTTATCAACAGCAGATATATGCACATGCCAACCATGTGCTTAGTGGAATAATATTTACGAGGAATTTCGAGTTTAAAACAGAACAGTTTTTCCCGATTTGCTGGAGTGAGGTTAAAATCGCGTTTTTTCATTAATCAGACGATGCGATGCAACAAATAAAAGTAGTAAGTAATGTAACTTAATGATTATTACTTAGTAATTTCTTGTTTTGATGTTATTATGGTCGCATTTATTCTAAAATCATTGTTATTCGAACTCTGTGTGACAGAGGAATGGCGGACCAAAATAAACACATGGCCTCAGCAAGACACCCATAAAAAAATCAAATTTTCAAGAATTATGGATAATGACAAGAAAAAAACGAAACAAATGGTTGTAGCCATATTATCAATGAATCAAACTAACTCCATTTTCAATGCATTTTTCATCTCATGAATGCTGTACCTGCGCAGTTCTAACATGATTAATTTTCTTCTAATTAAGACAAAATAAACTTAATTGTTTACTTATTTTGGTCTCTAACAGTAGGTAATTAGTGCATTAGCACTTTGAGTAACTTTGGGCTAGTTTAGTTGAGTATTAAGCGCATTCTTGGTATTTCTTAGTTTACACCAGACTAGATCCAATATGGCTTGTACATCCCCCTTAAATGTATCCCCGAATCACAACTGCATAACTCAGACATATATACCGAAGATGTTTTTAATTACATGTACTTACAGCTAAATTATAAAATGACCTGTAAATGACATCCTTGACAGAACTTTGGACTGTGAGAATGAAATTTAAAGCGAGACTTAAACGATATTTGTAATTTACTTCCTGGTTGGAGATATTGATTGATACCCAGAGTTATCGTTCGATTCGCTACAACACCTCGAGGAACGATAACCCTGGGTAGAGATTGATATTATTTATAGTTTTACATGTTGTACTAACATACCCAATGTGGGGGCTTTAGTAAAATAAAAAGTTTCAAAGTTTTACATTGCAAAGATGTTATTGACACGGGAAAGGGGGGGGGGGGTGTGCATAGACCAAAACTGAAAGGGACTTAATCATCGCAGTTAAAAATACCAGCGACATACACAAATAAATTTTAGTTTTAAAGTCACGGTACTTAATAGTAATCCTATTAAAGATGCAAATGACATCATCTGTCAATTTTTTTAGCTGCAGAACTGTACATAGCGTTATGGTTATTTAACTATAATTAGTCTTTGACCATAACGCTACAGATCCCGTAATGCAAAAATTGTGCAAAATTACGATTTACGTTGCAAGATTTTTTGCACACTGTAAAAGAATTTCTCCACTTTCCAACTTGGTAAATCATATACCTTTCACCCCCTAATTCCAGAAACATTCTTTTTGGCAATGGGAGAGGGAGGACTTTTTTTTGCAAAGAATAACCTAATCTAGACATAGAAAATTCAGGGGCTGAGGCTAAGCCCCAACTCCATTTTTAGCTCTACTGGTCAGAGACCAGAAGAGCTTATGTGATAGAAGTGTTATATAACTTGGCACACAAGAATGAAGTAGTATACACTGAGATACATTATTTAGTGCACTAGTTTTTGATTTCAATGAACGGTGTTGCCATGGTTACTAAAAATAGAATTTTCTGTGAAATTCCTCTAAAACGCTACTCCTCCTACAGTTTTAGTTTGATTTCAATTTAACTTGGCACAAAAGTAGACTACACTTGACAAAGATACTTAAGTTTTTGCATCGGTTTTTGATTTCGATGAACGGTGTTGCTATGATTACTAAAAAATAGATTTGAAGTTATTATTTTCTCTATAATATTACGACTTATATATTTTAATAGCATTTCACACAAAAATTAATTAAAAATCTTATTTCATATAAAAGATATTAAAAGAATGGAGGCGTACAAGGCGAGGATAATCCCCCGCTCTGAAAAAAAGACATTTCTCAATTATAAAAGTAGTATTTTTTCAAAATTTTATGGTTTATATCATCTTTTACATATTAAATTCTGTATTTCATTGTTTTAATAATTTATTTTTCACTCATGTTTTTAAGACATTTGAAAACAAAAAAAAAAAAGAAAAAAGAAAAAAAGCTTCATGTATGATTCGAACTCTCTGCATAGTGTAGGTTTGATCCAAGCCCAACCGTTTTATCCACTACGCTACGAAGTATATGCATAATTGACGTCTTTCAGTGTAATTTAGATGAACAGGTTTGTTGAAGCGTGATTTTTCTCAGAAAAGCTCGATTTTCGTATAGAATGGGTTCAGATTCCATTTTTTGGACAAATAAAATAGATTTCAAATTTGCGTTTCCATCATTTAAGCGATCACGAAGAATGGAGACTTGACCCATTCATGTTCAAAATTCGTTTTTTATAGCTCTATTAAACCCATTTTTCACTAAATATGCTTAACTGTCAAATTTGAAATAAAGATTATCAAATGATAAGTCGTTCAGTAAAATAAAATAATAAAATTTTTTGAAGATGACATTACTGAGGACATAATTTTAGAAAAATATAACTTTTTTGTGAATTTTGAAAATTGAGAAACATTTTGTCTTAGAGCGGGGGATTGTACACGCCTTATACGCCCTCTTTCTTTCTATTTTTTCGGCGGGTTTGATTGATACATTGCACTAAAAAAAAAATAGTATTAATGAGCCTTACAAACAAAGACTAAGTGTCTGTTTATTTGTTATAAATGTTAGATGGAAACAGTTTTTCTATACTGTAAAATCACATATTATCATGGGGTCAAATTTTCGTGGTTTGAATAACAAGAGGCCCATGGGCCACATCGCTCACCTGAGCACTGTGGATAGGAAAAAGCAGAAATTGAATAATCATTGAAAAGTTTAAATCCAAAAGTAATCCCATGACCAATCATGGCTTTGTTATTCTTGAGAAGATGATTTTAATTTTCCAGGAGGTACTATAGCCGCCAGGAAAGAGGTGATACGTAACAAAATCCGAGCTATTGGAAAAATGGATCATGTGTTCACGGTGCATTTAAAGAATTTTCTTATTTATCTCTATGTAAAACTTTGGTTGGCCATTGTGGCCCGCCCTACCCCCGGGGATCATGATTTGAACAAACTTGAATCTACACTACCTGAGGATGCTTCCATATTCATATGATGAAATATGGCTTTGTCATTCTTGAGAAGATTTTTAAAGAATTTTCCTATATATTTCTATGTTAAAACTTTGGTTGGCCATTGTGGCCCCGCCCTACCCCTGGGGGGGGGGGGGGGGCTTGATTTGAACAAATTTGAATATACACTACCTGAGGATGTTTCCCCATAAGTTTCATCTTTCCTGGCACAGTGGTTCTTGAGAAGAAGATTTTTAAAACATGCCACCAAATTTTCATTAATTCCCAATTATCTCCTTTTGAATGAGGGTGTGGCCCTTCATTTGAACAAACTTGAATCCCCTTCACCCAAGTATGCTTTGTGGCAAGTTTGGTTGAAATTGGCCCAGCAGTTCTGGAGAAGAAGTCGAAAATGTGAAAAGTTTACAGACAGACATACAGACAGCTGGACAGCCAGACGGACGCCGGAAAAATGTGATCAGAAAAGCTCTCTTGGGCATTCGGCTCAGGTGAGCTAAAAACTCTTGGTTCATGAGCATTTGATTTCATGGATGAAGAATTGCTAAGTAGTTATGTATGTAACATTTTACATTTCGTGGTGGGTCTATCCATACCTCAAAAACAACAGAAATTAAGCCCCCAAGAAAATTTGTGATTTCACAGTATTCTTTTTTTCACTTCCTGTCTACTGAATACTTAATACACACTTCATATTTTACCCCTTTTCACAGTTTGAGTACATGTACTAGTAATTCCTTTCTTCTTAACCTACTATAGAAGTGTGTAAAGATCTTTCCCTTTACATTTCAGCCATCGTCTGGGTTACAACCCATTAGTTAACCATTCATTCAAATGAAAAATCAACATTTTAAGTCTGTATATTCCATGATAAAATGAAATTTTTATTCATTATTAATGAAGAAATGAATGTTGAATGAAACACATGCTTCAAATTCCTTAATGTGATTGACAGAGAAAAAGAATGTGGGGCATTAAGTGAGTGGACAAGGTTCACTGAGCAGTTATGTTAGTATCCACGGTTCACTGAGCATTTACGTTAGTATCCACAGTTCACTGAACAGTGAAGTCAGTATCCACGGTTCACTGGGCAGCACTCTTTGAGATCTGCTCCTTGAGAATTAAGATACTCTGGCGCTGTTCTGGGGGTAACATAGCGATCTGCTGATCTGTCAACTGTAACACCTGCATGATCAGGGCAGCCTGGGAATAAAATATGAGAATTAATTAATATATGTAACAAATATCTTGTTAAAATGTAAATACTTTGGACTTAATACAAAACATTATACATGCATTTTAATGGGTATTGTATCAAAACAATGGCATTCACATGCAATATCTGAATGCACAGTAAATTATTTTCAAGGGGTCAAAATTTTGTGGTAATCAGAAAAGTTTTTGATTCATAGATGTTTTATTTCATGGTTAAAAGAAATACATAATACGGCAATTTGAAATTTTAATATTTTCTGGAGAGATGACTCTTCACTCAATGAAAACAACAATAATTACCACATTTCCCCATGAAAATACATGTAAGTGATTTCACAGTAATTGTAAAGTAAATACATGATTATTATGTATAATGTGGCTCAATCAACTTGCTTTGCAATACAAAAAGTATAAAGAACACTAGAAGCCTTGAAAATTTAAAGATTGCTTCATTTTCATTGTATGCCATGTAAGAAAACTTAGAAATTTAGATAGCCAAAGCCATCAGTATATTTCTGCTTACCTTTTCCTGATCTTGTGGGGAGATCTGCGCCCCTCCTGACAAGTTAGGGAGTCCTCCTGTCAAACCACCGGGGCCCTGTAAAACCCAGTCAAGTACATGTATTAACACTAGTATCATAACATCAGAAAAAGTAATGCTACACCAGGTACATATAAATATGTAGTAGTACTAAATAATAAGATACATGTAGAGAAAATAAACATTTTGAAAAATCTGCTCCCTTTCATCAATGATCTAATTGTGTCATGCTATAAACTTAAAAAATATTACTAAGCATGTGGAAATTAAATATGAAGCATATCAAGAGTTAATTTTGTAACATATAACCATGAAACTAGGTAATTGCTTTCGAAGTAAATTTTAATAAAACATCAACTTCCAAGTAAACTCTTTTTTCTGAGGTGTACGGTATCCGTAAAATACAGAACCCCCTCTAACATGTCTTGCTTGAAATTTACAATTCCAAAAAGAAAATACATAATTTTCCCTCTTTTTCTTTGATCAGTGAATCTATTATGTAACAATTAAAAAAAATGATTGAATCTTTTAGTGCTTTGTATAAATATAATGAAATATTGTTTTAAAAATAGTTTAAAATACACAAATGTATATGTATCAATGAACCATATAGACAAGCTCAGTATCACAACACACTGATATTTAATAAAATAATGCATTCTAACATTCTACATCACAACACAGGTTTATAATCTCACAGCCGCTTACCAAGAGCCCTGTAGGTAGCCTGGGCATAGGTGCAGATTGTGTGGTGGTGGGCATAGGCATTCCTGGGCGGGGGCCCATAGCTCGGGGGTCTCCCATCATGCGTGGCTCGCCCATCATTCTGGGGTCTCTGATCTCCGGCCTCACTCCCGGTCCCATGGGCTGCTGTCCCGGTCCCATGGGTTGTTGACCTGGACCCATGGGTTGCTGTCCCGGTCCCATGGGCTGTTGTCCGGGACCCATGGGTGGTTGTCCCGGGCCTTGGGGTATTGGTCCTGGCTGACCAGGTATAACCATATTTGGACCTGGCCCACCGGGCATGCCCATGTTTGGTCCTGAAAAACAAAAGTTTATTTAAGATATATAGAAAAAAAAAATATAATATTATACCAAAAAATATTTTACCTGCATTGTTATGAATTATTCAATGATAAGACCAACTGAACAATTTCTAGAAAATATTGACTTCTATTAACATTTTGAGAGACCTAACTTTTGTAGATTCCAACTCTTTGTTCAGGCCGAGTTTCATGCAAACATTTTATATCTCTGCTTCCTGTATCTCAGTATAAATGTTTAATACTACTCAGATACTGTAATTTCACTTAATTACATTAATTATTAATTAATCAATTAATCAACATATTAATGTTTCATATCAGTATGGCACTAGAAGTATATTGCTCTCTAGAGAAATTTTTTAACCTTTGAATGGGGAAATCTATAGATTTACTGAGTATTTATGACTGAACAAAGAAAAACGGACTTGTCTAGTAACAGCCCTATGTACTGACACTTACGTATCATTGGACCACGCGGCCCCATCATGTCCTGACCCGGCATGTTGGGGTTCATTGGATTCTGTCCCACCATTCTGGGTCCGGGTCCTCCTGGCATCTGGGGACCTGTACAGTGGGTCAAAGAATTGAGATTTTAACCAAAGATACAAACATGGTGTTAAAGCACAAACTTGAATTAAAAGAAAACTACATGGTGACAGATTTTAAGTTAATTTTTTCTGTATAATATCACGACATATATATTTTAATAGCATTTCACACAAAAATAAATTAAAAATCTTAATTTATTTCAAAGTTATTTAAAAGTTATTAAAACTTCAATTTTTTTGGCGGGTTCGATTGACACATCCTTGCACTTTCACAAATTTTAACTTTTTTCTTAATACTTAGGAAAAGTGGCAATCTTGTTGCGTATTTAAGAGAAATATTAAAACAGTTACTTTAATCCAGAAAAGTAATTCTATTCAGAGTAGAAATGTTAGAAAGCAAAACTCCTCCACAAGTATCGTCATTCCGAGCTAATTGTTGTGTTTTAACATAAACAGTTATTGTAAACAGGGCATAAGCTCTGTTATTGTTTATGTAAAAATTGTTTACGATTCACCAGGTGCGTTCAATCGTTAAAGTCTCCTCCACAAGTATCGTCATTCCGAGCAAATTGTTGTGTTTTAACATAAACAGTTATTGTAAACAGGGCATAAGCTCTGTTATTGTTTATGTAAAAATTGTTTACGATTCACCGGGTGCGTTCAATTGTTAAAGTCTACTCTCCACAACTGAACAGACTGACAATATACTGTGTGTACATTTTGGAAATTTCTACTTTGAATTTTCTGGATTATAGTTTAAATATTTTTCATTTATACACAACAAAATTGCCACTCTGCTAAGTACATGTATTAAGAACAAAATTAAATTTGTGAAAGTGCAAGGATGTGTCAATCAAACCCACCAAAAAAATTCAAGTTTTAATAACTTTTGAATGAAATAAGATTTTTTATTTATTTTTGTGTGAAATGCTATTAAAATATACATGTTGTAACATTATACAGAAAAAAATTAACTTAAAATCTATGTCCATGCACCTTTAAGGTTTAATTAACACCCAGGAAAAATTATAATTTGATTTACCAATGTCTTATGTGTTATTCTACCTAGGATTGTCTCTAAGATCCAGTGGATGGGGTATTCCCCTGCCTATAATGATGTCATTCCTTGGTTATGTAACTACATGTACATGTATATTGGTATTCACCCTCAACCCCACATTAGCAGAGGATCCAGAACCCTCCATTTTTTTCATGCCCCCTGCTATGTCAATTATTAGGCACAACCCTGGTTAATTAATGCATGAAATTTTTTATATATTATTTTTTGGAGAATTTAGACTTAAAAAGATCAGAATTTGTCAATTTTTTCTCTGTGAAGTAACCCCCTCCCCTCCCTATGTGCAGCATTTTACCTGGAATTGGCCCTGGGGCTGAGACTGGCTGTACCTATATTAGAAAAATATCATTATTTAAACAGTTTTCAATATCATTTCAATTTTTTAGTCTGTATACCTGTGACAATTTTTAATTTCTTAATATATAGTACAATGACATATACAAGTTTCAGCAATTTTTAGTTTTTAGAAATGCATTTATTCTGCAAGACCAGCACAGACACTTTTAACAAGGTGTTTTCTTTCTTCAAAACAATTTTTAATTTCATTTACATTATTTATATATGTGATTAAATGTTACAATGAATTATGTATGATCATTTTGGAATACCTTGAGATTTTATATTTCAAATGGATAGTCTACTGACATACCTGAGGAATACTGAGGGGTATTGAGATGTTATATTTGATAATATCCTGACATACCTGAGGGATACTGAGGGGTATTGAGATGTTATATTTGATAATATCCTGACATACCTGAGGAATACTGAGGGGTATTGAGATGGGGACACTACTGGGCACACTGGCAGGGGGGATCTGTTTGGTGTCTCTGTGCAACATTGCCTACAGTTCAAAAGCATCAACAGTTAATAATGTGACAATTTAGCAAGGGTATTTTGAATTTTGCTTCATAAAAATAGTTTGGTCTATAAAAACCTTAAGGGCAAGCATAGGGAATATTCCTGGAAATAAGGAAAATAATATATGATTGATTAAAAAAAAAAATTTATAATATTGGGGCTATTTTGAGGTACTTTTCACATCACAAATTTTGAAGAAAATATATTCACTGCATGTATTTTATCCATACAAGCAAGTAAATTAAGTTTTGACATTGCAGAATACATGAATTAGAATTATATACTCGATTATTTTTATTGCAATAGAGATTTTACCATGGCCACTTGTGGGTCAACTATTTTCATGACGATCTGAGCCTGCAGCAGTGCGTAGGCTAACTGTGGATTCTGTAACAGCATGTTTCTGGCCTCGGTCGGGTTGTTCTGGATACATAACTGAAAGAGAGAAAATTATATGATCCTTACTGAGCCACGCAAATGGTCACAAAAAGTTGTCTTGGAAAGTACAACTTGCTCTAAAGTACTGTAAATCACAATTTATTTACTAGAACTTAATTTTTGTTTGCGTGATTACGTGAGACAGTGTACTTGCAAAAATGTCACACTCCGTATAGAGCATTCCGTAAGATTATGTAAAGCAATAACCAGAAAGTTCATGAAAGTTTTGTCTTGCTCATAAATGGACAAAGAATGCTGTAAATGTTTTATATTTAGCATGTATAGTATTTGGCGGAAATTGATTTTTGAACAAGTTAGCGTAGATTTGATTTAGCTCATTTCTCAGTGTTCCCGTTTATGTGTATATGTACAAGACATTTAGCATTGTACCTGAATTAGTGGAGGTTTCACTCCGCCAAAAGCGCTAATTTAAAAAAAGAATACACAGCCAAATGTACATGTAATATGTTTAATTTAAAAGTATCTCACGAAAAAATAAAGTGTCACAATCACAAAAATTAAGTGATTTAAATATTGTATGCATAAAATATCTGAATGAACAATACACAAATGGAGATACCTTCATCTGCTTCATGAGTTCAAACATCTGTTCTGGGGGGAGACTGGCCACAGCTTTGGAGATGGCTTCTGGGGCCTTCTCTGGCTCCACAGGGTCTCCATAGGGACTCTGTCAAAATACAGGAAATGGATTAAAAAATTCAAAAATATTTCAAAAATTCATTCGTATCCCAAACAATGCAATCTGACAGCACATGTACATTTAATTTCACTTTCAGCAAACATATCTTATTGAACACCAGGTAACTATCAATGAATCAATCATTTTAATGTTTTACAGTTTTGTGTTTGCTCTGCTCCCAGTCTTTATTGTTTCAATGAACCTTGGGCTATGAGCTTGATTAATACCATTTGTTGTCGCCCCATTTCATTAATATAACATTTTCCTATACCTCCATGACGGGGCCCCCTAGAGCCTGCTGTAGTCCCTTCATTTCATCCCTGTTCTGTTCCCCCGCCGCCACCCCTACCCTCAGGGGCCGACCATTGAAGTCGTAGTTATTCAAGTTCCGCATGGCGCTCTGAGCGGTTTCCACGTCTTGGTACTCACAGAAACCATAGCCTTTTGGTTTCCCTGTCTCTCTGTCATAGACTAACCTGTAATATTATATTTAAATTCGTATGAAAACACTAAACAATGGTTTAGTCCACAACTAATATCAAACACTATATTACAAAAAGACTTATTAATAAGACTTTGAAAAGTAGGAAACACCAACATCTCAATTGTTGTCCCATTTACGGCCATTAATTCGCAATGAATAACAAAACCAACTGCATCAGATATTTATCTTTTTATCAAAAGTTGCAGGTTGCTTTAGTTTGCTTCTTGCTAAGTTTTTTTTGATTCTGCTTATAAATCAAATCATTTGACCATGTTGACTAAATGAATATACATGATCAGAAAGTAAAATTAGCGATCATATTTGATTTTAATAAAAAGAATTTTAAGGCCAAAAGTTGATACCCTATAAAATGAGTTCCATATCTTTATATCTTATTTTTAACAACTCAAATAACTAAAACAACTGATCTAAAGGCATGTGGTATGCCCTAAGAGTAACTTCATGCAATAACACATCTTGTTTGGATCTTACCTGAAACTGACAACTGGGCCAGCAGCAGAGAATATCTCCCTCAACTGTTCCTCTGTTGTCTCATAAGGAATATTACCCACTACAAAAAAATAACACATCATCATTTAATTTAATTCTCATAAGGAATATTACCCACTACAAAAATAACACATTATCATTTAATTTAATTCTCATAAGGAATATTACCCACTACAAAAATAACACATTATCATTTAATTTAATTCTCATACGGAATATTTCCTACTACAAAAATAACACATTATCATTTAATTTAATTCTCATACGGAATATTTCCTACTACAAAAATAACACATTATCATTTAATTAATTCTCATAAAGAATATATTACCCAGGCACTACAAATATAACATCATCATTTTTTAAGGTCTTCCGTTTCAGACGGAAGACCTTATAGTGATTCTACTGTTTTTTCTTATTATTATTATTTTTTTTCCCAAATCTTGTCGGCAGGATTTCTCAGAGATGGCTGGACGGATTTTCTTGAAATTTTCAGGGATGATAGAGAATAAAAATACGCTCAGACGTTTTTTTCATTTTTTCAAAATTCACTTCCGGTCGTCAGATTTGTCCGATTTCCGCTTTTTTGAAAAATATCTAATCCGAGTGAGATCTCAGAAACGGCAAGAGATTAAGGCACCAAACTTACAGGGTTGATAGATCTTAATAAGTAGGCAAATCCATTTGGGTTAAGATCGTCCGCCGTCACTTCCGGTCGTCACAGGAAGTGATCAAAGAAATCGAAAATTTCAACTTTTCTTTTATGAAACTTTTTTTGCATCAGATAACAATATCTTATTTGTAGCTTCGAAATATATCAGTCTCACCGGAAGTAAAAACGACAACTTCCGGTTATGATAGAAAAACTGCATATTTTCAGTATTTTTCCTTCCCATAAATATTTTTTATAGATAAAGTATTTGTAATGATTTTTTGATATGTTATTTAGACTGCAACTGTCTACAGTAACGTCAAATATCTTTATAAAATTCACTTCCGGTCGCGTGATTTCCTGTCCTCAAAATGAGAAGTTATCATAGCTAGATCTCGTAAACGGTAAGAGATTAAGACACCAAACTTAATAAAGTGGTAAATCGTGATGAGTAGGCTAAATCAGTTAGGAAAAGATCGTCTGCCGTCACTTCCGGTCGTTACCGGAAGTCATAAAAAAATCTAAAATTTCAACTTTTCTTTTATGAATTTTTTTTTACATCAGATTATAGAATCTTATTTGTAGTTTTAAAATATATCAGTCCCATCGGAAACAAAAACGACAACTTCCGGTTATAAGAGAAAAACTACATAATTTGATTATTTTTTCTCCCATATATTTACTTTTTGTAGATAAAGAATTTGTTAATGATTTTTGGGTATGTAACTCAGACTGCATATGTCTACAGATATTTCAAATATCTTTTTTAAATTCACTTCCGGTCGCGTGATTTTCTGTCCTCAAAATGAGACGTTATCATAGCTAGATCCTGAAAGCGGTAAAAGATTAAGACACCAAACTTATAGGAATTGTAGAGCTTGATAAGAAAGCAAATCCATTTGGGTTAACATCGTCCGTGCGGCTGTCACTTCCGGTTGTCACAAGAAGTGATCAAATATATCAAAAAATCATTATTTCTTCATGGAATCTTTCTTAGTAATACATTATAGCATGTTATTTGTAATTTTGAAATATAACAGTCCCACTGGAAACAAAATCGACAACTTCCGGTCATGAGAGAGAACTGCATAAATTGAGTATATTACTAAATCATAAATATCTTTTATAAAAAGAGTATTTGAAATGGTCTTAGGACATGTCTTTCAGACTGAAATGTCTAGAGTAACCTCAAATATCTTTTGAAAAAATTACTTCCGGTCACGTGATTTCTTGCCCTCAAAATGAGATGTTAATATGATGAGACCTCTTAAATTAAACTGTTCTAGATCAAGACACAAAACTTATATGAATAATAAATCATTAAGATTGGGCAACAGATATAGCGTAAAATCCGTCTGCCCTCACTTCCAGTCATCACAGGAAGTGATATAAAAATTGAAAATGATTTTTTGTAAATGTTATTAAGACTATAATTTTCTAAAGTAACATCGGGAATCTTCCTTTTTTTAAACATAGATAAAAATTCACACATACAGATAAATAGAGGAGAATGGAAGACCTTCTTTGTTGCTGTAGCAACAAGAGTTTCTAGTTTAAATATATCTTTATTTGGACATTTTGAAAGTGTCTTCTTTTGTACTATTTTTTTAATCTGTACAGGTAATGCTCTTAGTCAATCCATTATTAACTCATATGGTAAGAGGAGCTGGCTGTCTCTGCCACCATTATATTGCATAATTCCACTTTCAAATGCTATTTTGGTTAAAAAATGATCAGATTCTGTCCTAAACAAATTCACTTAACACCAGTTATTCAAAGGGTATATACATACATGCTGGATGTACAAGCCAATGTGCAGGAATGCATGCATGATCTTCCTCTCAAAGTACCAAGGGTGCCCAAGATACCCAATTTCATGATGTTTAACACTTTTTTTTTTAAATCAATATTTCAAATTTTACTTATTTCATTCAAAGATAAAAAACTCATCGAAATACAAAACAAGTACAGTGGATATCAATAAATTTTATATAAAATGATAAACCAGGGATCTATATACTAATGGGATATGCAACTAGTACTACCACAAGTATCGTGATATCTAGTAAGTCACGGGATTTCGTAAGTAAACTTTAATTAATTACATCTCTAAAGTTATCGCATGTTTGAGATCAAATCCTTTAATTATCTATCAAAAATCTTTCAAGGTATTGTTTTAGCACATATTATACTTCTTATCCTCGTAGTAATTTTGTTTTATGCAAAATCAGCACATGCCCTGATCAGCCATATTTCCGAGAAATCGCTGATTTTGGTGTTGGTTTTCTTTATTATCTTTTAAATAAATAATTTTAAAATTAATATTATGCTTAAAAATTTATTAATAAATCAATACCAATACATAGAAGGAATAAATGGTAATAATCAGAAAACAACCTGTTCACTGGGAATAAATGTAAACTCATCTTCGCTAGCCAAGGGTTTCTGATATGCTTCTCTCCTCATAAACCCTTGGCCTACGGTGAAGCCAAAAAACAGGATTGTTTTCCGTCACTTGATCTCGCATCTATCAGGTACGCATAGATTGCATCATCGCCAGAAAAAAAGACACGTGTTAAAAAAAATTAAATCAAAGTTTTTTCAAGAATAAATAAGAAGCAATAATTGAGTTATGTTTATTCATTATTTATACAACTAATCTTAAGCTTCAACATGTTCAATATAGATTCTTAATCACATATTTAGAAAATGTTGGATGACACCATGGCTATTCTTAGAATTAAATGTTATCTTACGGATCGTTGTTTACTTGCGTTTTTCATTTCTCGGATTAAACAGGTCCAGTCCAAAGACTATTTCTACCTACGTAGCTATTAATACCTACCTAGGTATTTAAAGCTACCCAAAGTAGCTATTTTTACCTACTTTCTGCTTTACTTGCATTTTGTGGCCAAATGCAGGAACGGCGCAACATGGTGAGCACAAAATTTCTTGATACAGTCACACTGATGATGGATATGACAAAAATTTGGCTGAAAAAAGATTACTTTATATATTATCAATTTTGCATAGAAACTAATGTAAAATTCCCGATTCAGGAAGTAATCATTTTTTGGCCAAAATTTTGTCGTATTCATCTTTAGTGTGACTGTATCAAGAGATATGGTATTCACCATGTTGCGCCGTTTGCTCTTTGTGCCGCAAAATGCAGAAATTATAAAAAGTAGGTAAAAATAGCTACTTTGGGTAGCTTTAAATACCTAGGTAGCTATTAATAGCTACGTAGGTAGAAATAGTCTTTGGACTGGACCTGTTAAAGAGTCAAGAAGTATCCCGAACGCATATATCGTCATTTACAAAAACAATTGCTGATTGGTCGACCTGGGTGTACTGAAATCCAATTAGAAATCTGGAAAAAAAATCCCGATTTCTATGAACACCGTAGGCCAAGGGTTTATGAGGAGAGTAGCGTATCAGAAACCCTTGGCTAGCGAAGATGATGTAAACTGAAAAACTTGTAGTGTTGTGCGTGATGTTGTGGGTAGATAAACATGACAATGAAGGAGTTGACCATCCCGTTTAATAGTATATAGGACCCTGGATAATTTAAAGACTTCAACCCTAGCTTGTCATGGTGTTAAAATGCTTGATTTTTGCCCATTATAGAGGACTAATTATTCAGACTAATCACTTAATCTTTATATTAAATGCTTCTAGTTCTTTCAGAACCATATGCTTTGCAGCAGAATATAAAATATATTAGAAAATATATAAGAAAAACAAAATCAGATAAAAATGAATATCCACACCACGGTCCTCTGTATCATAGTACCGCGTGGGAAGGTTTCCTTTTTTGGTTTAACATGTTGAACAAATTCGGATTGCTCATAACTTTTCTATAATAACGTCCGATCTTTGTAAAAAACAATATTTGTTTTTCATCACTTACCAAATACTGATCTTTGGGCTCTTTCTGCTGAAGTAATAGGTGCATTGGGATCATTTTGCATGTGCATCATTTTGAATGCTTAAAATTTTCCTTTCGATACACAACAATGATAACTCCCGAGGACTTCCAAATTCTCACTCAATCTGGTACATCAAAGTGCTTGAATCAATGAGGAAGAACACTATTAAGTTCAAGAACGTAAATAAGGTCAAGGCAGCAACAACAAGACACAGTCGATACTTGCAATAAATTTACAAGAAAAACAAGCCATAAACCGTCTATTAAAAATCTCAAGATGGCTGGAATGTCATGGAGAGCATATCTGACAAGGTACATTTTTGGAAAACTCTTGAACGTCATTAATGATTAATAAATTTGTATGTGTATTTTGCATGCATCAGTGCATGTGCATGATACGGACAACATACTGTGCCTCGCAAATGGAATATTTGATTTCATTGATAGATTTTGCATAAAATGTAAAGCACCGGACCAGTGGCATGGGTTGCTAATCAGACTACAGTGGGGTGTTGCTAAAACGCGGAACGGAAAACGGAACGGAAAACGGAACGGAACGGAAAACGGAAAATATTTGTCAAGCAAATAACAAAGATTCGATATAAATTAGAAAAGAAATATATATTGACGCAAGCGTCAAAAATCGGCCGCAAACCAATTAATTGTTCCATTGATAAAGTAATTAAAAACTGAAATCTGCGTGACCTGTTTTTAAAATTTCTTATATTTATCTGTTAAAATATCCTCGTGACATGAAACACTTGCATGTGACATTGCCGATTTTCTTCATGCATAATGCATGTACAATATTATATGTATAAACAAACTGTCCATATAGACCTCTGCGTCTCTAGCTGCACTCAGTAGTTTTTACATAACAGTACAGAACTAAAGTTTAAACTAAGCTAAAGTTTTACATTTAAAAAACGCAACAAATATGAAATATGTGAGGCTTCTCGCTCTCTCTTAAAGGATATTAACCTCCCTCCCCCAAACTCCCTCTAGATCCACCACATTTCTTCTCTTTCAGTCTCTTTGTTTTCGAGTTGAGATGTGGCGGGAAAATGCTTGGCACATTGTAAAACGCCTAGTTGTTGTAAGATTTTGTGCTTTTAAGAAATAAATATTTCATCAATTTTTTGAAAATTTTCCATAGAAAA
Organism: Saccostrea cuccullata; assembly: GCF_032062105.1. Classification (NCBI taxonomy): domain Eukaryota; kingdom Metazoa; phylum Mollusca; class Bivalvia; order Ostreida; family Ostreidae; genus Saccostrea; species Saccostrea cuccullata. The sequence goes on along the minus strand of NW_026921436.1, from coordinate 160,032 downwards.
TTTATAAATTTACACGTCATTTTAAAATAAATACAACAAATCCTGTTTATGCTGTTTAAAAAGACGAAGTAAAATTGTTGATATTCAACGTGGTCTTTGTTTTAGACTATGCCTACATATAACTTCACCGCACTTCAGTCTTGTCGGAGTTTGTCAATCAGGATTGGATGAAACATTTACCCCCATTATCTATAAAATTTTAATTTTATGATTATTGTGCTTTTTGTTAAACATTTAAAAATATATCTGTTCAATATTCTATAATATGAACGTTAAATATTTTTATTTAAATTGTTCTAACTCCGCAGAAACGCACGGCGACTTCAAACTTTCATATAAAGTAAGGACCGACCGCCTCCTGGCGGCCGGTAATAAAAGAGCAAAATTCTTGTTGTAAAAGTCATTTCTAATAAAAATTTATTGTAAACTATTAATATATTTATGAGTCATCAACACATACAACATGGTACTGAAATTCAACACCCCCCCCCCCCCACACACACACACACAAACACACTCACGAAGTTCGATTTTCGTGTTTGGGCAAAGGACATATCCCCCTTTTTTGATTGTCAAATTTGTTGTATGTTAGACATTTTTTACTTTATTGTAAACTATTATATATTTATGAGTCATCAACACATACAACATGGTACTGAAATTCAACACCCCCCCCCCCCCCCCCCACACACACACACACACACGCACACAAACACACTCACGAAGTTGGATTTTCGTGTTTGGGCAAAGGACATATCCCCCTTTTTTGATTGTCAAATTTGTTTTATGTTAGAAATTTTATACTGACACCTGACCCCCACCCCCTCTTTCAATTTGTTTCCAATGTCAATGTCGGTAAAGACAAAAATAACTAGTTTTGATATTCAGATTATGCACGCAGTGTCGAATTCGCGAATGATGAAAGGGGGAGTGGCAGTTTCGGGTCTGTGTAGGGACCCACAGCCACATTAGAAATTAATTTATTAAACCTTATGTATATTTTGGACACAAAAAGGGAGGGGGCAGACCTATCACAGCTTATAAGACATTTCCGATGAGCGGGAAAACAAACTCATTTTTTACGGGGTCATTCATAAACACCCCCCCCCCCCAACATGCACACATATGTACCGCAAACAACAAAATTTAAATTTAAAGATTCTGCATTATATCTACCACATGAAAGTTTTCCAACTTTGTCTATCCAGAAAACGACTATATTTTGAATAAAATTTTAACAACCAGTGTGTATAAGAGATGTTTATTCGAGCTGGTCGTAAAGATTTGCCCTAAAAGCAATCTTAATAATTTTTTTTTTACATTTCATTTCTCTCTCCATGGTTCAAAAAGATATCAAATATTTGCCCCCCCCCAGTCATAACCTTCTTTCTAAGGAAATGTTCGTTCAAGTTCACATCTTCACACTTCTTGTGAATGTAATTAATGTAGTAAGTTAGTGTAAAAAAAAAGGTACTGAAAGATGTTGGAGTTGGAACTTGCCCCCCTACCGAATCAAACAATTGTTTTCTTTTTGTGTTTTATCCCCCTCCCGACCCGATCAAACAATTGACTGTCTTCTTTTTGTGTTCTTGCTTGTCAAATACTTTTCCAGTTCGTTTACCCTCCCCCCATTTTCAAATTCGATTCTAGGTGACTGCTATGTTAGCGATTTTTCGTAAATAAGAGACTGAGCATGACAAAATCAACTTATTTAATAGTGGGGAAATGAATGTGTACAAGATATATCGTTTATGATAAAATTTGTGTATTTTAAGTGATTTAATCCAAAATAATATATTCCGTTTTCCGTTCCGTTCCGTTTTCCGTTCCGTTTTCCGTTCCGCGTTTTAGCAACACCCGACTACAGTGCTAAAAAGCATTTATTTATTTCGAAATAATTGATCTGACTTTAACAGTCCAGTCCAATACGAAAAATCGTAATGTTACGAAATATAGTAATGTTAAAAGAAATCGTGATATTACAAAATATCGTGATATAATTCTTATATTACTTTTTTTCGTAATATAGTTAAATTACGGAAACTCGTAATATAGCAAGTTAAGAGAGACTATATTACGAGTTTTCGTAATGCAAGACAAAATAAAGCATTGAAAGAAACTGAATGATGTTTATGGAAGTATGACGTCAGAAATACATTATGCCCCAATGGTACTAGTATCACGTGGTCATTTTGGTCAGTGACGTCTATCGAAAAGTATGGAAATGCAAGAAGAAAGTAACAATGGTAATGGGTGAGTGAACATTTTGTTTTATTATTCTTAATATATAAGAATTTTCCCAAGGATAGGAACAATTTTCCTTAAAATTTCAATGTATCCTCAAGCTTGTTACAATGGTCTATAATCCCCGAATTCCCTATATTTTTCCCGAAGTCTACCCTGAAAATCAGACCCTCATCTCAAACAACGAGATATTACGAGAGATAACTTGTAAGACTCTCACTTGGCTCTGAATCTGCTTGCACTTGGATCAAATGCACCAAAACAAAGAAAATGCACTAACCATACATATCCACGATATCATAATGATGAAACCAGAGACATATAATCTCTGATGAAACATAACAAAGAGATTGTATCAGAAAAAAGGGAAGTAACTCTTAGAAGAGTTAGAAATTGCTTATATTACGAATTTTAGTAATATTACGATTTTTCGTATTGGACTGGACTGTTTAAAGGTACATTTTCGGTACATTTCTAAAAGTGGGGGGGGGACCAACCAGGCTTTCAATTAACATTTCCTATCGTGTAAGTAAGGTTGGCAAAAAAAGGGGGGGGGGCCAGGCCCCCCCTGGCCCCCCCGGATACTACGCCCCTGCACATCCTTTCACTTTTACAATTTTTAACTCTATTCTTAATCCTTAGGGAAAGTGGCAATCTTGTTGTGTATTAATGAGAAACATTAAAACTTAGACCCAGAAAAATAATTTAAATTTACCTGGTATACAGAGTAGAAATGTTAGAAAGCAAAACTCCTTTACAAGTATCGTCCTTCCGTCGTGTACAGAGTTTAGCAAATCGAGCACACTCGTGTGATGTACACAGTTTTTGTAAACAGAGCGAAAGCTCTGTTATTGTTTAGTGTTTTGGTTCACCGGGTGCGTTCATTAGCCAAGGTCTGCTCACCAGGTCTGCTCAACTACATGGACTGACATTATATTGTGTGTTTGTTTTGCTTTCGAACATGTCTACACTGAATTTTCTGGATTATAGTATTAATTTTTTTCATTAATACACAACAAGACTGTTACTTTTCCTAAGGATTCAGAATAAAGTTAGAATTTGTGAAAGTGCAAGGATGTGTCAATCAAACCCGCCAAAAAATTAAAAATTTTAATAAGTTTTAAATGAATTAAGATTTTTAATTAATTTTTATGTGAAATGCTATTAAATTATATAAGTCGTAATATTATAGAAAAAATAGTAAAAAACATTAACTTCAAATCTGTGTCCAAGTGCCTTTAAAGAAAGCACTGCATCCTCCACAATTTTTGCATATATAGGATGGGGAATGAGTTCTTATTCTAGTTGATAAATTCGTGCTTTATTTGTACAGTGCAATGTACTTTATCTCAGCGAGATGTCATAGCTGGAACAAAGAATTTTGGTCTGGTGTTGAGGGACATCAGACCAAAATTTTTCGTTCCTGCGACGTTTCGCTTCTGCATCATGCATGAGATGAAATGCAGCAGTTGGTGTCATGTGCAAAGTAGAGTCTCTCTACCCAGATAATATGTTGACAGTCCGACCGTTATGATTTAGATGAGGCTCGTCAAACTGCACGTGACATTTGGTGCGTCTAGACTCTGACATCACATGATGTCGTACGTAAGTTACATTTCCAAAAAGAACCCTGAACAGTGTTGAAAGTAAATGAAGAACGTTTTGTTTGCTATTTATCAAGTCAGTATTTGTCCATTATCCATTATAAATCAGAGCATGTTTACTTTTAGTTGAACATTTGCTGCTATTCTCGCTAGAACGTAGCTTCAACGTAGCTTAAACAAGTGTTGCATTGTGGGTCCAAATTACTGCGTCAAAAAATTCTATCGAATGAATGTGCAGTAGTCCGAATTTTCTCTTCACACAGGCGTTCATTCCCAAATTTAAAAAAAAATACATGTAGATACATGAGAGTTCAATAACCATCTTCATGTAAGGATATATATTCTAAATTTGTAAACAAATTTAGTCTTTATACTTCAGTCTTCCTGGTATTTTGCATTGCAGAAAATTTAAAGGTCCGAACAGATAAGAAATACCGGTATTAAATGTCTCTTTTAAAAAACAAATTGAGAACTTGGTCAATTATGAAAACCATGATTCACTGCATTTCAGGTTTAAACTGAGAAATATTATGTCTAATGCAAATTGCACCAATCATATGGTAGATTTATAATTAAACTACAGAATAATTAAATGTCAGTGTTACTATAAATACAATGCTGAAATATAAAAAAAAAATAGTGAAACACATACATGTATGTATAGATGTATATACACTATACAGGAAATTTTAATTATGTTACATGTAGAGATATATGTATAAATATTAATTCATATTACATGTACCTTTATTACCTAAAAAAATCTTTTTGTTATAATTAATAAATGCATGTACCTCAAATTCAACTCTAGGTTGATTATATGTAATGGAGAGGAAACTTGTACATTCCAACATTTAGTAGCTAGCTTTGATAATGCTGATCAAGTGTTTAAAATTATTCAATTTCACATTTATACAAAAAACATTGAAAAATGAGGAAACATCTTGATTAGATTTAAGATTTCATAATCTTATAATATTGTGAATTGTATGAAAGCAAAATCCTGTTGTGTTGCTACTGATAGTGAAAAAACATCATAATGACATGATAAAAACAGGTTACTATAGGTGCATGATGAAATATAATATGTCAATAAATTTTTCTGAGGTGCCTTTTTTTTCTTTTCCATATTTACTTGGATTGTTACAATAGTACGGTAAGTAAGTTTGAATAATCTGTTGAAAACGTAAAAATTGTGTTAATTATAAACTTAAAATTAAATTCATTGTTTTTCAAATTATTTTTAATATTAACAATTGAAACATGTGAAAAATTCATAATATTAATATTCAATTTAAAATGAATTTCTATGTACAAAAAAGTTTTGAAAAAATAAAACTATACTATAGACATGATGGAGAAAGAAATACTCTGGTATTTTCTTGTAAAGTGTGAATTCAAAGTGTAATTGACAAAAGCCCATATTAATAATTTTAGAACCAATGGACATATCTACAACATGTACAATATACTTAATTTTAAAATACTGGAGATACTAATCATTTGTTTTATTTACTTGCAGCATTTTTGGGGACCAGGTATGTGAATGCAGATTTACTTATCTTAATCAAAGAAACATAAATATATTGTTTTCTGAATTGACAGGCACAAAATATATTACTTCATCTTCACAGATATTTTTCATTTGCAACATTTGTTTATGATTATCCCACCCCAACCTGCAAGAAAGTTGGAATGATGGGGATGTAGTAACATAGTTGGGTGGGTAGGGGAGTGAGTGTGTGCATAACAAAAATCAGACCAAAATATAATTTTCATCAGGATTGATATTCTCTTCTGGGAGGAAAAATACACTTTGTTGTGCTCTTGTTTATGTTAATCATTTTTATCAATATGTTTTAATATGTTCAATTAATGTGATGTTTACTTCTGTTACCAGTAATTAATGATGCTGTTGCTTTTCAGTTGCAAATTGGGCCATTCCTTTGGCAGCTATAGGGGATTTCCAGAAAGACCCAGAACTGATCAGTCCATACATGACCCCAGGTATAAAAATAGAAAATATAGCATGTGTGATGTTCACAATTCATGTGATCCTCAAAATTGATCATTATGCACAACATTGATTGAAGTTTCACATATTATTCCTAGCTTTATGAACTGTACATGTTTGAAGGAATGAGATCAGGCAAGCATTATCATTATTTTTTTTTTTTTGCACTCTTAACTTTGCTTTATCTTTCTTGTATCTAGGAAGCTAATTATACCCTGATACTTGAGTATCAGTAGTTATGTGCAGAAAGCAAAATATCAATTATGTTAATACATGTAACACTTTATTTATTTTGAAAAGTCTGACAAAATTTGCAATGCCTATTATGTTTTATGAAAGCCGTAAAATTGGTATGTGTAAACAATTCTTATAATACATAATTAATTTTGCTTCATTAATTCACTTATTTATAAGCCAGACCGGGAGATGAAATAAACCTTTTCTAGACATTGGTACAATGTACTATCTTGCAAATTTGTACTTTGCAGTCAGTTTGTTTCTTTTCACAATCATTGCTTACACCTTTTGACTAGCCTTCAGTGCATGTTTAATAAACATCAGTGAACTAATGACTGATGAGAATAGAGGATTAATTCCTTGTATTTCTGATTTCAGCCCTCATTGGCTACTCCTCGGCCTTTGCCAGGTTTGCGTGGATGGTCAAACCTCGTAATCTGCTGCTCCTGGCCTGTCACATGACCAACATTAGTGCTCAGTGCGTCCAAGCCTGTAGATACGTCAACTACTTGTAAGTTAATTTGTAGAGAACCAACATATTCTATGGATGGTCTCAAGATAATAAGTACAACAGTCAGGGGCATCATGGAATCAAGTTATTTTCCATAATAACTTATTTAAGTTACCTCACTTATATATGACTATACAAAGAAGTAACTCATTTGAGTTAATTGAATGCCTATCAATTTTGCTAAAAAAACATCAATATGTTGAGTTTTCTGCTGATTAAAGATGATGCAAGGCTGAGAAAGTTGTAAATATATGTAATTCTTTCAATAAACTCAACAGACTTAATTTCTCATGAGCAGATTGGATGATATTAAATAAATATCATGATTTTTTGAAAGGAAAAATCATTTGGTTTTAGGAACATTTCAGGGGTCAATTACACATCTTCCGCCAATTTTGCCAACACTGCGACTAATTTTCTTATAATCTTTGGACATTACTGTACAATCTTTAAGTCTTATATTTTTTGTGCAAAGCTGTATATTTTTGTGCAAGAGTCCTAAAGCGAGGTGGGTTAAGGATGAAATAACAGAAATAAGTTATGATTTGTGGAATTTTAGTGTCCTAGATTGTAAAGATAGATTACTTTTCCTGTCATAAACCATCCTACCAGAACTTGATAAACCCAAGCACAGCATGAATAAAGCTATTCTGATGCCAGTAGGTTTACACTAATGAGTAGTAAAGTATCAACTAGAAAAGAAATTCGTTGCGAGCAACAAGAGGTCTTCCGTCCGATTCCGGAAGGAAAACGACAAATCTAGCTAAAAAAGATTTGCACACAAGGGGGATTGAACCCAAGTAGAATGAATTTCCAACGCATTAAAGCTTACTCTATTTTGACCTCTACTCTTAACCTGCTTGTATATATTTACGAAACAGTGCTTATGTCTTAATATTATGAAAGGCAAGTCACTTTTCAAAATTCAGCGACAAACACAACGAGTTAATCTTCGCGACTTTTCTTTGGAATGCTCTATCAAATAGGTGTGTTAGCTTCAATGAAGTTATAAAAAGAACGTTCTTATAGCCTATTTGAGGTTTAGAAAGTATATTTAACACATTTTAACAAATTCCATATTATATATATGCACTTAACACTAAAAGGGTGAAACGGTTATGAATTTTTAATTTTATTTCAATTTCCTTTGATCCCCAAAGTGAACTTTTCCAACTAGTTAATCGACAAAGGTTGAAATGTTTCGCCGAAAAACATGGCTCGCCCTACGACAGTCAAGGAATCAGATATCATTCTTGCTCAATAACCTGAATCAGGTCTCTGAGAAAAGAATGCTAAAATAAACTCCATTAAGCAATCTTTAAAAAACAACTTCTTATTTTTGTCTCATTTATTAGTTGCATTAAAGATAAAAGATGTCGAAATTCATTTGCACAGTAAGTCTTTTCTTTTTCTACTTTGAAAATCAGCCGAAACCAATTATAGAAGACGTTAGTTTGACACTGAACTACAACGTAACTACGACGTGACAATCCAAGTATTCCTTTACATTTCATTTATCCTTATTTTACTTTCGTTCAAGCAAACGCTCGGCTGCCTCCGAAAACCCCTATTGCGAAATGTCGACATTGACTGAGACAGCCACCATTTTGGATCCGCTTCAGATTTTTAAATGCTTATATCTAGAGTTTAGATTTATCAACATTCAAACAAATTGTACTATTAGCATTATAAGGAGAGTTTCTATCAACATACCAAAAATAAATGAAAAAGATTGAAAAATAAAAAAGTTAGAAAATACGATTTTTTTCAATTTGCATCTCGTAACGACAGGAAGTATTGACGACGCACGAAAAGGCGATTCTGCAAACCACAAAGTCATGATCTATTATCTCCAATAAGTCTCCAGTTCATATTCTCTGCCATTTTTTATAAAAGTGCGCGACAAAATCGCATTTTAAAATCAGGAAATCGTCCATAACTTGGCACCGGAAGCGAATGTTCCAAAAACAACTACTGACTGCACAACTTCATGTAAAGACGCATATTTTGTGAAAGTTTCGTTAAAAACCGCTGAATAGTTTTCGAGAAATCGTGTGCACAAAATTTTGTCAAAAAAAGAATAATAATAATAATAATAACTAGATGCGATCTCGTTGCGAGCAACGAGTAGGTCTTCCGTCCGAATTTTCGATAAGATGAGATATGACTTTGACTATGATCTTTGATAAAACATCATGGAATCATGCCTTTTCTCTTTTGATTAAATCCTTTTGATTTAGATAATATCATCAATGCGTACTTAATTTGCACATTAATTCTTTTCTTTTTTCTACTTTGAGAAACAACCAAAACCAATTAAAGAAGACTTGTAAGGAGACCTTGGATTATGAATGTAGTTTGACACAGAATTGCAACGAACCTACGACATGACAATCCAAGTATCCCTACACATTTCATTGCTCCTTATGATACTTTCGTTCAAGCAAACGCTCGGCTGCCTCTGTTAACCGCTATTGCGAAATGTCAGAATTGACAGAGACCACCGCCATTTTGTTCCCGCTTCAGATTTTTGAATGTTAATATCTCGAGTTTGAATTTATAAATTTACAAACGAATTATATATTCAGCCTAATAAGAAATGTTTCTATCAACTATACTAATATAATTTGAAAATATTGAAAAACAAAAAAGTTTAAGACGAGAGACTTTTGCCCCTCTATGCCCCTAATTTGAAGGACTAACCCCGTTTACTTGATATCAAATGAAAGGTCTTACTATATTGCACATTTTTTATTATATATGTCTTAACAAAATATTAACAGGTAAAAAGATATAAAAGAAAACGTGTCAATTTTTGCGAGATGAGTATGAGGCTATTTTTCAAGCCCAGGCGAGCGTCAATGTCTTTTTACCTGGAAAGCTCTATATGCAAAATGTCACATCTACTATCCTTCCTCTACCTTCACTGAAAATCTCAAGTCGATATCTTAAGTCGTTTAGGAGGAGATCTCAGGACAAGCTGACCCTCTAAAAATCAGTAAATCGTCCATATCTCACGACCGGAAGTGACGACAAAATACTTAGGAAAAATTTCCGACAAGGTTCAGATAAATATCTATCAGATCTGAAAATTTGGTGAGAATCGGTCCAGCCGTTTTTGAGAAATCGCGTGCACAAAATCGGTAAGAAAAATAATAATAACTAGATGCGTTCTTGTTGCTGGTGCAACAAGCAGGTCTTCCGACCGATTTTCGTTAGAATTCTATGCTGCGTCATCCCATAAAATTTCAGAATGTATTTTTTTCATTTACGTTCATTTACAGCAGCCTCTTAACATATCTCATAATTATTACAGATATTCCTCAAAATATCTCAAAAATAGCTTTTAAAAATCGGCAAAATATTCCATACATGTTAAAAAAGAGAGAAAAGTTATTTGCAACTGAAAAAAGACAGAAACAAAGAAAAAAAATTTAAACGCCCACAACGGGATTCGAACCCCCGACAGTGGGACAAAGCTTGGTTTGGTCATATCTTTTCAACAGATGCACGCATCAAAATACTAAATACATATTTAGAATTCTCATAATACACACTATAATCCCTGTAAATACTAAAGAAAAATATTGAAAAACAAAAAAGTTGAGAAATGTGACTTTTTGAATTCACTTCCGTGTGCGACCGGAAGTGCCGACGACGAAAAATAAAGGTCGTTGCCCATAATGGAGTTCGACGTTCTATCACCTCAGTGAGTTTCACTTTCATATCTTTAGCCGTTCTTGATAAAAATGCTGGACAAAATGCCCTTTAAAAAATACAAAAATCCCCCAAAATCGCGAACGGAAGTGAATTTCGAAAAAATGAAAAAGACATCTGGAGATATTCTCATGATGCATCTTCCCTGAGAAAATCTTTAAAATCTGTCCACGCATAGCTGAGATATCGGCTGTACTATGAAAAAAGAATAATAATAATAATAATAATAATAAAAAACAGAAGGAAAACAATAAGGTCTTTCGAAGGAAGTCGGAAGACCTTAACTAGATGTGAAACTCGTTGCAAGCAACGAGAGGTCTTCCGTCCCTTTCCGGAAAGAAAACTAAAAATCGAGCTGAAAAAGTAAAAAAAGATTTGCCCACAAGAGGGATTGAACACATTAGTCACCAGCATGAAATTCCAACACACTAAATATTACGCTATCGGGACCTCTACTCTAAATCTACTTGTATATATCAACAAAACAGTGCTTCTCTCTTAAAAAGAAAGGCGGGTCACTATTCAAAATATAGCGCCAAACGCCACGAGTTAAAAAAAAAGAACGTTCTTATAGCGTAACATTCGAGGTTTAGAAAGTATATTTAACACATTTTACAAATTCCATATTGTTTTATATATGCATGTAACACTAAAGCGGTGAAACGGTTACGAATTTTAAAGTTTTTTCAATTTCCTGTTTATCCCCAAAGTGAACTATCCTGATTAGTTAATCAAAATAGGTTGAAACGTTTCGCCGAAAAATCTGGCTCGCCCTACGACGGTCAAGGAATCAGATATCATTTATGCTCAATAACTTGAATCAGGTCTTTGAGACAAGAAAGCTTGAATAAACTCCATGAAGCGATCTTTTAAAAAAAATCGTTTTCTTATTTTTGTCTTATTCATTAGTTTAATGTGACACAAGTGTGCATAGGAAAACAGTGGTTAAGATTTATACTTACAATATTCATTGATATTCTTTTTTGAGACAGTATAACTTATAAGTACGATTTAAGATCTGTTTTTCCGTGGTGTACAAAAGATATTAGGTATCGAATTTCATCTGCATATTTAGTCTTTTCCTTTTTTTATTTTGAAAACCAGCCAAAACCAATTATAGAAGACGTTAGCTTGACACAGAACTGCAACGTAACTACGACGTGACAATCCAAGTATTCCTTTACATTTCATTTATCCTTTTGTTACTTTCATTCAAGCAAACGCTCGGCTGCCTCCGAAAACCCCTATTGCGAAATGTCGACGTTGACTGAGACAGCCGCCATTTTGGACCCGCTTCAGATTTTTGAATGCTAATATCTAGAGTTTAGATTTATCAACATTCAAACAAATTATATAGTAAGCATTATAGGGAGGGTTTCTATTAATATACCAAAAATAAATGAGAAATATTGAAAAACAAAAAAGTTAGAAAATATAATTTTTTTAAATTCGCATGCCGTAACGACCGGAAGAACTGACGACGCACAAAAAGGTGATTCTGCAAACCACAAAGTCACGAACTATCGTCTCCAATAAGTCTCCAGGTAATATCTTTAGCCATTTACGATAAAAAGGGGCGACAAAATTGCATTTTAAAATCAGGAAATTGCCCATAACTTGGCACCAGAAGCGAATTTCCGAATTTCCTTAAAAATGTATCAAGTTCATCATATTGCGCATAATTCCTGAAAATTTCATAAAAATCCGCCGAACAGTTGCTGAGAAATCGCGTGCACAAAATTTTGGGAAAAAAAATAAGAATAATAACTAGAATGAACTCGTTGCGAGCAACGAGAGGTCTTCCGTCCGATTCCGGAAAGAAAACGTAAAATCGAGCTGAAAATATAAAAAAAAAAATTGCACACAAGGGAGATGGCATGACAAGTCGCCAGCATGAATTTCCAACACTCTTAATATTACGCTATTGGAACCTCTACTCTAAATCCACTTGTATATATTCACGAAACAGTGCTTCTCTCTTTGAATTATCAAATGGCGGGTCACTTTTCAAAATTTAGCGCCAAACGCCACGAGTTAATCTTCGCACCTTTTCTTTGGAATGTTCTTTTAAATAGAAGTGATAGCTTCAATGAAATTTAAAAAAGAACGTTCTTATAGCCTAGGCTTCGAAGTTTAGAAAGTATATTTAACACATTTTACAAATTCCTTAATGTACATATGCATGTAAAACTAAAGCGATGAAATGCTTATAATTTTTTTTTTAATTTCCTGTTTATCCCCAAAGTGAACTATCCCGATAAGTTAATCGAAAAAGGTTGAAACATTTCGCCGAAAAACATGACTCGCCCTACATAAACGACGGTCAGAGAATCAGATATCATTTATGCTTAATAACCTGAATCAGGTCTTTGAGACAAGAATGCAAGAATAAACTTCATGAAGCGATCTTCAAAAAAATCGTTTTTTTATTTTTGTCTTATTTATTAGTTTAATATGACACAAGTATGCATAGAAAAAACAGTGGTTAAGATTTATACTTGATATTGACATTTATATAATTGATTTTCTTTTTTGAGAAAGTATTATTTATAAGTATGATTTACGATATGTTTTTCCGTGGTGCACAAAAGATATTAGGTATCGAATTCCATTTGCACATTTAGTCTTTTCTTTTTCTACTTTGAGAACCAGTCAAAACCAATTATAGAAGACGTTAGTTTGACACAGAACTGCAACGTAACTACGATGTGACAATCCAGGTATTCCTTTACCTTTCATTTATCCTTATGTTACTTTCGTTCAAGCAAACGCTCGGCTGCCTCCGTAAACCACTATTGCGAAATGTCGGCGTTGACAGAGAGAGCCGCCATTTTGGACCCGCTTCAGATTTTTGAATGCTAATATCTAGAGTTAGGATTTATCAGCATTCAAACAAATTATATAGTAAGCATTATAAGAGAAGTTTCTATTAACATACCAAAAATAAATGAAAAATACTGAAAAACAAAAAAGTTAGAAAATACGATTTTTTTAAATTTGCATTTCTTATCGACCGGAAGTACTGACTACGCACGAAAAGGTGATTCTGCAAACCACAAAGTCATGATCTATCATCTCCAATAAGTCTCCAGTTCATATCCACATTCATTTTTGATAAAAGTGCGTGACAAAATCTCATTTTAAAATCAGGAAATTGTCCATTACTTGGCACCAGGACATCTATTCACAAAAAATCTTACGACTAATCGTAATCGTAAGATGGTCGTAAGATTTTTTCGTAAGATTTTGGTTATTCACAAAAAATCGCACGATTGACGTTACGTCAAAAAACAGTCGTAAGTTTACGTCTAGTCTTGGGTTGTCGTAAGTCTATAAATACTATATGAAATATCAACTCTAAAAATAAAATTAGCCACTGCGTTTACTTTATCATAAAATATAAACAAAACGGAGCAGGGACTAATATTTCGGATCAGCGCACATCTCTTTGAATCATTGACCAACAGGAAAATGATGCCCTTTACCGAGGAAGTAAAAAAGGCATGTCTATATACCATGAAACTATATTATTAATTTGCAAAAATACAAAATATAAAAAGATAAAGAAAAGGAAAGAAAAAACCAAAATAAATGCCTTAAACAAAATGGTTATGCGTAAATAATTTTAATTTTGAAAGGGGGTGGGGTAAAGAATTATATTCTCTTTTCAGCAAAAAATTTTATTTGATACTTTTATTACCAGCTGCCAGGAGGCGGTCGGTTATATGATATGAAAGTTTTAAGTCGCTGTGCATTTCTGCGGAGTTAACAATTTAAATAAAAATATTCAACATTCATATCGTTGGCGAATCAATATTAAACAAAGATTGTCTAAATGTTTAGAAAAAGCACAATAATCGTAAAATTAAATTTTATAAATAATGGGGTAAATATTTCATCCAATCCTGATTGACAAACTTTGATATAACTGAAGTGCGGAGAAAATTAGTACGAGTATTAGGCATAGTCTAAAACAAAGACCGCGTTTTAAATCTACAATTTTACTTTCTCTTTTTAAAACAGGATCTGCTGTATTTATTTGAAATGAAGTGTATATTTAAACATTTCCTATGGATGTTTTTCAAAAATATGATGAAATTTTGATTTCTTAAAAGCAAAGAATATTACGACATGTTAGTCCAGGAGACTAGGATATACCGCGTTTTACAATGTGCCAAACATTTTCCCGCCACATATCAACACCAAAACAAAGAGATCGAAAGAGAAGAAATGTAATGGTGGATCTAGAAGGAGTTGGGGGCGGGGGGGGGGGGGGGGGGTTAACATCCTCTAAGAGAGAGCGAGGAGCCCCACATATTATATATTTGTTGCGTTTTTATTAAGGTAAAACTATAGCTAAGTTTTATGTTTTATGTAAAAACTACTTAAACAGCAAATTCACCAGAGTTCGTTAAGTTGTACCAAACTGAGTGCAGGGACACAGAGGACTATGCACAGTTTAATTGCCTATACATGTAATATTGTACATGCATTATGCATGAAGAAAATCGGCATTGCCGCATGCATTTGTTTTCGTGTCACGAGGATATTTTAACAGATAAATATAAGAAATTAAAAAAAAAAAACAAAAAAAAAAAAACAAAAAAAAAAAAAAAAAAAAAAAAAACAAAAAAAAAAACAGCAAATTTCAGTTTCTAAAATAATTTCAACAGTTATATAAATTGGTTTGCGGCCAATTTTTGACGCTTGCGTCAATATGTTTCTTGTTAGAGTAGTTTGCTTAAAGTAAATTTTATCAAAGTAGAGGATAATCGCTGGCCTTAAATAAAAAAAAAAAACAATTTTCAGAGAAGGGCACTACATGCCTGAGTTATCAACATTATCGCAACGTAATCTTGCAGGTGAATAAAAAACGTGTTGGAACAATTTTCCTGAATTCCTAATGTAAGATGGGATATAATATTTATCTATTAATTGTATTAACTTAAAAAGAATTTTTGAACCCGTCACTTTGTTATTCAAGAATATGTAATCAAAAAAGATATATACGACACCTGCGAATACTAGCTACATGTACCATAGGAAAACATTGTACTTGTTTTTAAATGTCAGGGATATCGGGGTGGGGTGGGGGGGATCGTACTGTAGAATTAACTTTGCCGAGACAAGATGTACTAGTATACAGTCAATATCGATTATAAAACTATTTCCCTTCTGTTTCAAATTAAATAAAAAAAACTTTACATTTATTCTATAGCCTCAATTCCAATGTGTTTTCTTTCGCTTCTCATCAAATTTGAATAATATACCTTAGAACTATATGCATTTTTGCTATATACAACTTTTAATTTTATGTTGCCTTCGGTTATTTGTGATGGTTAACTGACTTTGAACCCATCTTCACCATTTCCTCAATCGGCTGCGCTCTCTGCACCTATCAAAATTTTCCGTCCCTGCATGATGGATACAATCAAGTTTCCTCCCCGGGTACTTCGGATCATCAGCTTCATGTTTAATATATATATCTCATAGAAAATCTGTAAATTTCCTCAATTTAATTTGAAATACTTATTGTTGATTGGAAAATATTTTTAACCCCATAGGTGTCGGTAGCAAATTGAAAGTTTGAAAGTGGGGTGGCTAATTGAAAAGGGGGGGGGGGGGGGGGCTCAACCAACGAAAAAAGGTAAGCTCCAATTTACAATGCGTATATTATTTTCACCGTTGAAAAAAGGGGGAGGTAGCCTTTTATGAAATACTGAAAACCTAAGAGCTGCTTGGCTGAATTCCTTGCAAAAGTGGTGAAAAAAAGATTTTGACATTTTAATTCATTGTCTAGGACATACTGAATGGGGCGCTTCTAATATAAGTCTTCGAAAGAACTGTCTACCATTTTCAAGAGTTATCTATTTTTTACGATGAAATGGACAAATAATCACCATGCATTAGATAGAATATATAATATGTAAATGGAATCTGTAGCGAGATGAAAATTTATTAAATACCTATATGTATTAAAAAATAGCTTCTCATTTGGAATGAATTGTAGGCGATTTTTTTATGTGAGTGATCTCAACATTCTCGCTATAGCATATACCCAAATTGCATTCTCGCTAAAAAAAATTCTGCTTGTGTGGTCAATGTTTTTTTCATTTACTGTATGAACGCAAGTATTTGATATTTTCTGATCGAATTTGTAATTCTCCAACTGCTAGATATTGAAAAGAGGTCTTTGAATAAAATTTTAAAACATTTTCTAGCAGTTGTCGGTAACTAGGGAAAAGAAAATCTTATGACCGTTTTTCACTTACGACACTGTGTCAATCTTACGACCACTTTCGTGAATAGCTCGTAACTTTTATCCTACAATTATCGCAAGTTCAAGTCGTAGTCGTAAACTTATGATTTTTTGTGAATAGATGTCCAGATGCGCAATTTCCAAATTTCTCTTCAGATGTAACAACTTCATATAATGACACATATTTTGTGAAAGTTTCATGAAAAACCGCTGAATAGTTTTCGAGAAATCGCTTGCACAAAATTTTGGGGGAAAAAATAAGAATAACTAGAGCCGAGCTCGTTGCAAAGCAACGAATAGGTCTTCCGTTGGAGCTACGGATAAGAAGACGTAACCTTGAGTCTAGTTCAAGCCACATTCTAAAGTTCTACAAGTGAAAATTTAAACCTTTTAAGAAAAGCAACTTGCAATGTTTAGCTAGGAAAAAGACTGTAAAGGAATATATGTGACCTTGAACTTTCCAAGTGACCTTGAACTCTCCAAATGACCTTGATCTAAGCAATGACTAGCTCTCGTTATAAAAATATTATCCATGTGTTACCGTCTGGAAAATTTCAAACATTTTATTTAGATATTCTTTCTGTCCATGCATCCAACCAAAAACATCTTATCCTTGGGGACTTTGAACTCGAGTCAAGGTCATGTCCCACCCTGCATTATATCAGCAATGTTTCACTAGCAGAAAAATGGTAGCGAATTTACAGTTTCACTGTCACTAATCTTGACTCGTCCAAATGACTGGATATGTTCAGCCATGAGTTTTTTTCTGACTATAATCGAGGCAAAATGATTCATTGGGTTCAACACAATGTCGAGACTATAGCTCTACTTGTTTGTACTTATAACAAAGGAAGAGAAAACTAGCCATTGCCATCAGACCAAAACTGTAGAAGGAGTAGCGTTTTAAAGGAATTTCACATAAATTTCTATTTTTTGTAATCATGACAACACCGTTCATCGAAATCAAAAACGATGCACTTAATTATGTATCACATTGAAGTCTACTTGTGTATCCAGTTATATTGAAATCAAACTAAAACTGTAGGAGGAGTAGCATTTTTAAGGAATTATATACAGAAATTTCTATTTTTAGTAACCATGGCAACACCGTTCATCGAAATCAAAAACGGATGCACGATATTTTGTATCTTAGTGAAGGCTACTTGTGTGCCAAGCAATATTGAATTCAGACAAAAACTGTTGAAGACGTCGCATCTTAAAGCATTCAAAAACCGATGCACTATACTATGTATCTTAGAGATGTGTACTTGTGTGCCAAGTTATATTGAAATCAGACCAAAACGGTAGGAAGAGTAGTATTTTGAAAAATTGTTTATAGACAGACAGACAGCTAGACAGACGAACGGACGGCAGACACTTTACTATCGCATCCCACAGACAGGTGGGACAGATATTTATATATCGAAAATAACCAAATTAAATAAAGACATCATTTTTAAAGCATTAAATCGTAGCAAAAAAGAAAATATCAATGGATGCGACACTTTTCAGACGAGGGAAGAGATATGAACCTCTCATAAATACGGTACACATGTATCAGATCATTGCACGTCGGCAATCTAAAATGACACATATTTTTTTTCTTTGTAAAACTTAACCCCCCCCCCCCCCCCTAATTTCTTAAAAAATGTTTGTACAATCAAGAAAATCGGTTACTTTTCATAAAGACTACGACGTTTCTTAAGAAAAGAAGTTCGGAATTGTAAACACGTCAAGCAAATTTTGTTGTGCAACATTCCCAGAGCTCCTTTACTACCCAATGTCCTTTGCGCGAATAAATAAACAAATAATAACACAAGTAACAGCTTTTTAAAAAGCTTGGCTGACTATGTCATCAATATCTATAGAATCTATGAGCATGATAAACTATAAACGTTTACATTTGGGGGGGGGGGGTTTAAATTATTTCACTGGAGTAAATTATGGAGATGTTGCACAAAACATAAACCATATATAATACTGTTTGTATCTCAAATAAAAAATGAAATCATGATCATGTCCCGCTGTAGATTCGAACCCGGGACGAAAATATGAACACCTCTGTCCGCAAGTCTAAAATGGTTTTAGAGAATGACATAAATAAGGAAAAACATTTGATTAATGCTTGAAAGCATGGCTACATATAAAGGTGGCAGCTGAAAATATGATAACTACAAGAAATTGGGGATCTAACAATTATGACTGACGTGTACAATATGATTGATAGTTTCTTGGGTATGCCAAAGTATCGAAGATTGTTGGAAACGTGGGAAAAATAATTAAAGTTTTAAATGACCCAACAAACTTGACGGCGATATATGAATGCCATGGTGCGGATTCAGGAAGTTTTTCCCAGAGATGAGGGATCAACATCAAATGTTTTATTACTTTAAATGATGTAACTTCTAACTCACTTCACAATGTCACCGAATTGTTTTTTTTTTTTTTTTTCCAAAGCTCGACCAGGATTCTGACAAAAAAGAACAGACTTTACATAATTCATGCAGTTTTCATTTTCATTCAATAGAATAGTCCAGAAAAAGGATGCAAAAACCTACACGTGACATTTTGGCGCGAAATAATAGCGTCACCCCTTACCTAGAAGACAAATGGACTAATCCAGTAGTATAGAAACGCAGAAAAAAAGGTCAAACGGACATATATCCGTATAAGAACTCGCATGAAATTAATATATGCTAGCAAAAGACTAGAGAAAATAAATACTTCAATGTATTGTATTAGCAATAAGTTTATTTTTCTGCTAACAGAATAGATAACTGTTGTTGCTGAAATGCATGTAACAAATCCGATGATAATCAGCATGCACAAAATTTTGCTGGCTAACTGTGACCTCTTCGAACCCTATTGATCCTTAGCGTGACGTCAGGCAATAAAAGGCTTTCAGTTTGAAGAAATATTTCAAAAACTTTTCCGCAATAAATATACAGTTATTACTAGCTTACTCTAAAGTCTTATATGTACTAGCGTACTCTGTTTAGTAGGACCGGTTTTTTCAGTGGGTGGCTCAGTACAACTCTCCTGTCTGTTTTTTTTTTCTGCAGCTATACTGTGTATGAAGTTTGATTATTTTTAAAAATATCTTGGTTAGTTTGTTTGAAACTGAGCTTTGAACTTAGCTAAAGGCAAAGTGTGACGGAAGGAGATAAGGCAGGATGGAAGACGTCCGACATGACAAACATTATATCCCAAGCCATATTCATGGCGGGGCATAGAATGATTATTGGTTTACATAAAAAAATAGGTTGTGACTTTCTTTCGGAATTCAACACCAGCCTTAATCTACATGTATATACGCATGTACAAAAACAAATCAACCAACTAACATTCTCGGCTCAGAAGGAAGACATTGTATATTCATTTTAAACATGTTAAGGGGGGGGGGTACTTATAGTGATGAGAGGAAATTTAACCACGTGTCGGTCCATGAAACATGAAAGATTATTTTTGGAATGTTTGTATACAACAGCGTGGCTTTCTTTGAACTAAATTAGAATTTATTGAAATATTTAAAAATAATTCTTTCAGGGACGCCGTGATATATTTGGTAGTCTCTGTAATAACTGTTCGGATATAGCACAGGCCTTTAGATCGCTTAGAAAAAAAAATTGAGGTGTTGGAAAAAAAATACACACAATTTTTTTTCTAAGCAATCTAAATGCCTGTGGGATACAGTGTCTTTTGAAGGTACAACACCTTTCTTTTAATATTACCAAAGGATTTGCTGATCCTTTTTTCCGTATAGTCGAAATGCAGGGGAGAAGGAAAAAAAACGTATGTGGATTAATCAAATACAAATTGATGCGTTGTGTTTTTAATCTAAATAGACACGTTTTTTTCTTCACGTTTTCCTTTTTTGTAAAATGCCATTTGCTTTGTTTAAAAACTTTTTCCTACGCGTTACCAATGTGAGAAGAGAAAACAAGACGTCCTCAAACAATTTATTTCTAATGATGAAAACACCGAATGACGATGAGGATAATTAAGGTGAAATTATTTACTGAGACCCTATAGTATCTACATTTCATGTCACCAACATTAACAATGACTGACCGGGAGGACGTTTGGTAAAGAATTAAAATTGATGTTTTATCGTCGAGATACTGGTTAATGATAAATAGCATTAACGAATTTTCAATTTTTAAAAAATCGTATTCTTAAACTCTGGATGTATATATTTTGACCGTTATTCTAGGCAAAAGTGCATTCATGTATATTTATACTGACATCGACTGAACATGTACAAGCATGTCAAATCGTGCAATGTTGATTCAACGAAAAAGTATATTATTTTTGTACAATAACATTTTAAAGTTTAGTAGCGAATAACTGCATACTCAAAAGTGCTTAATTTAATGTTGGATGTTTTCACTACCATGCATGCGTACATGTAAGTTTAATATTCATAAAACAATATCCACCTCCATAAAAACAGGGGGGGGGGGGGGTATTGCAAACCAAGCTAGTGTTTATTCGGCTATCAAAATACATAAAACTTTCAATGAATAAATCGAGCGATTACGATTGATTTAAACAAGCTGAAATAGAGTGAAATGAAATGATATGAAAGAAATGACATATTTTAAACCCAATTTTCCATTTGTAACTATCGGAGTACACAATGGATTTTCATATATGCCCACTGTTCTCTGCAACCACGTGCTTGTAAACGAGGACCGGGCAACACAACTTTAGACACAAAGTGACAAAGCTGGATATAACCTGTTTGCTATACCGGTATTACAAATACGTGAACAATAGTATATTATAAATTACTTTTTATGTTCAATGTTTATTTAATCTTTAAAAAATGATACCCCGGTAAATGGAGAAACTAAAGAGTGATCATGGTAAAAATAAAACGTACATATACAATATTACCTATCACTATCCATCCCTCATTATAATTATTTGCCGAAGCCCCTTCTCAATTACAATTGAAATAAAATACATTAACACAGAATAGAGTTTTTTTTTATTTTGCGAGAACAGGCCAAAGAAAGCGAACACAGTTCAAAATGATTTTATGCACCAGTGTTTGGAATTACGATTAAATATGAAAGATGGGTAAAATAATCTTATTGAATCGCGATGTAATTAAAAACACAGTTTTCTATTAATTGTTAGGTCTTTCTACACAATGGTCTAATACAATCACAAACACTTGCTTTGTTTATCATGTTTATGTCCACAGGTGCCTGGTACACTCGTGACCTAGATCGACAGCGTGGGATTTGTGGCTTTGATTACATAACTGTAAAACATCTCGCTGAACAATGGGATCGTAATATGTATCAACTAATGATCGTGAATTATTCAATGTATAAAGTTTAAGATTAATTATATAGTTTGTTACAATGATAAACGTAGAAAAGTAGATTTTATATCTTCCGCTTTTAAAGACGTGTTCACTATAAAACTAATTAAATTTTATAAAGAAAAATAGAAAAAGTAGTTGTAATACATGATTTAATAGTTAATCATAAAACACGTTTAAACCTTATTTTGAAGAAAATCAACATAAAATACCGTAGGGTATATTATTTACAGCAAGTTATACACATGATGAGGTCAGATTTACTTGCCAAATGAAAACGCTACATGTTTACCTGACCTGCTTTCGACTGCATATTATGCAATAACCCCGGTATATTCGAACAAATAAACATTCCTATCAGATCAAAAGGGTGTTAAAGAACAAGTTTGCTCGTAATATTTAGATCGAAATATTTACCGTTTTTGAGTTATAAAGCAAAAACTTTCAAGCTCCAGAGATCCCTTATTTTAGGGGCCAGCCCCTTTTCT
Source organism: Saccostrea cuccullata (assembly GCF_032062105.1). Lineage (NCBI taxonomy): Eukaryota > Metazoa > Mollusca > Bivalvia > Ostreida > Ostreidae > Saccostrea > Saccostrea cuccullata. Next base: position 137,623 of record NW_026921436.1, on the reverse strand, counting down.
ATAGTATTAAATGAAAGCCCTTGCAATTATGCACAACTTTTGTTCAACATGTCTTAACAAAATATTTTTAGTTTTCAAGATAAAAAGGAAAACATGTGTAAATTTTCGCTCTTTTAGGCGTTCTATTTTTTGACCCCTGTATTGCGCCATTTTGAATAGAGAAATCGAAAAACAAAAACCGATGTGCACAACTTCAATCCTTCTGTTATCTAAAACCAGTAAAAATTCTGCTCCAGCTCTAGTGGTCTCTGAGCCTTTGTCTGGAAATGAAAGCCTATAATTTTTCGTTTAAAGGGAAATAACTCAAAACCGGAAGTGACTTTTTGAATTTATTGACAGCATTCTGATAGAGTTTATTACCGTCTATAATGTCTGAAAATTTGAACAAAATCCATTAAAAAATGAGCGAGATACGAGGCCTCAAAGTTGGCGTCTAGGAAGAAAAAAAAAAAAAGAATAATAAGAATAATCTTAATCTTCACAATCAGTAGAAGGTCTTCCGTTGGAAACGGAAGACCTTAATAATAAGAAACAGTAGAATCACTATAAGGTCTTCCGTGAAGACGGAAGACCTTAATAATAAGAAACAGTAGAATAACTATAAGGTCTTCCGTGAAGACGGAAGACCTTAATAATAAGAAACAATACAATCACTATAAGGTCTTCCGTGAAGACGGAAGACCTTAATAACAGGAATAAGTTACTGAAGAAAAGCATAATCAGGGGAAGATAACCCAAAATGTACACAATTGTCATTAAAAACTTAAACAAATCATTTGAAAAATAACTTGTTTCCATGATGCCCTTGACTGTACAAAATGTATATAGTTAGGATTGTATTGACTCTGAGACATCCAAGAAAAAAAAAACCAAAACAAAGAGGATAGTTTTGTTATTTCTTTTTTTTCCTGTAGCTATTTGACGAAGCCAGAGGATAGAAAGAAACACCATATAGAGGTGGTAGAGAAAGAGATTCACACCCACCCCGAGCAGTACCCTAAAGTCCACATCAAGGACCACCCCTCCCCACGGGAACAGGCGGAGGAGGTCAAGGAATTTGACGCCGCCTACAAACTACCAAAAGAGACCCCCGTCATTACTTAACTTAGATGTCTCTTAGAGGAAATTTAATTAATATCAAGGATTTTTTTATTTTTATTTATGTTAATTGTTTTGTACAATCAACTTTGTTGATGATATTCTAGAAGATGTCTTCTTTAAAATCAATTTTGACAGGGCTTATGCATATGTAAAAGAGCAGTAAAAAATGAGAAAAGTGAGAGGAACAAAAAGTTTTAAATAATGACAGACTCTTTAAAGAAGCAAAATTCTTCTCAGTAATGATTATATATTTCATGTTTTAAGTCTGCTGTTTAGATCTGTTGTTTAGAAATACATGTTTTTTTCACACTAAGGCCATTCCAAGTTTTTTCTCTGTTTAGTGTCCAACCATCTTTCAAAAACCTACCTACCTATTCGCACAAAACACACCAGCCAAAACACAAAACACAGGTTTAAAAGTCATATAAATGATGCCCTTCCAATGATTTGATCTAACTTAACTGCTTTAATAGAAAAAATGTCTATTCTTAAGCAAAAACAAGGGATTAAATTCTTAAAATACACCCAGTATAACTTAATTACTCTACAGATTTTGGAGAAATTGACAAAATTCAAAAATTTTGACAAAATTAATCAATTTCAGGACTCCTGATATAGTGTGTTTTTTCTGACATTGGGCCATTCCAAGTTTTTTCTATGTTTAGCGTCCGCGTGCGCCTTGGTTTTTGACACCCCATGTCATTTGAAGGGCGTCATTTTTATGACTTTTAAACCTGTGTTTTGTGTTTTGGCTTGTGTGTTTTGTGCGAATAGGTAGGTAGGTTTTTGAAAGATGAATGGACGCTTAACAGAGAAAAAACTTGGAATGGCCTGGGGTGTCAAAAACCAAGGCCCACGCGGACGCTAAACATAGAAAAAATTTGGAATGGCCTAATCTGTCATAAATCTTTATTTCATAATAATAATAGAAACCAGGGTATGAAATTTTTTGAAATTTGGGCAAAGCCATATACCGGTTTGTAAACACCTATCCCTGTGATATTTCAGTGTGCATTACCTAATGAAATACATGTAACCAGTTTGGAAATAACTAATCATTTCTACTAACTTTGGTCATCCATTGTACTCCGTTAGATAAATTTTGTTTGCATGTTATATAAATGTTGATTAGACCAAATGCACTCAAATTGAATGGGATTTTTTTAGACCCAACTTGATGTCAGGAGTTTTCATATTTATTATATATATTTTTTTTTTGGGGGGGGGGGATTATCCTATATTGATTTGAGAAGGACAGTGTGAATGATTTTTGCATATTGTTAGCTTCAAAAGAAGTGCTAAGCAACTTTGTTGGACTGTAAGTTTCAGTTTTATTTGGATGAACAGAAGAAGAAACACTTAAGTTTGGTTTCATTTCTGCACAGCATTGAACCATTAGGCAATTAACAATTTAATTAAATTTTATTTACCATGCCTATCATCTTTTATTTACCATGCCTATCATCTGTTGTATCTTAATAGCAAATGTACCGTATATGTATATACACGCCTACAAGTCAGATTTTTGGGAGTTAATTTCTGGTCCAAAACTATCAAATGAATGGTATTATATGAAGTCAGTCCCTCTGATTTCTAAGCTTTTTAAATACTACTGACTTATAGGTGGACCGACTTATAGGCGAGTATATACGGTACAGTACAAATATCATGCATATTTAGTTTTCTACTCAGAAATACAGTCTTAATAATAGTTTTACCATATATTGATGGAGCATTGATGATTATAAGATTGTTATTCTCTCAGTGCACTTGTTCAATCATATTATTTTATTTTCACAGTGGGTTAGGGTTTGATATTTTGGGAGTTTTGTGCCATATTTTGAGATGAAAACAGGCTTGGGTAATTATGGTATAAGTAGAACTTAGCTGCAGAACTGTAGCTCTGTGCTTCAGAAAATTTGGACAGGTCCAAGCATTGTAAAAACCTTCCATTTACACCGTCACTAATTTTTTGTTGCTCACTTTGTTTATATTGTATTTAATGCCTTTCTGATATTTAAGAATGATAACGGATAATTTATCATGTAAATATATTTCATAACTATTCTTAATGCATGTACTTGTTTATCTTTCAAATGTCAGAAACCGCCCCATATGGTTTTGGAATGTTGGTTTGAAAAAATCATTCTGAGTCTATCTTGGAGATTTTGTGTAAGAAATACATATTTCAAAGAAGATACCCCCCCCCCCCCCCCTAATAAAATATATGGTAAATAATTGGACACAGTTTCTAAAGTAAAGAATATCATTAAATATAAGAAGTAATACCCGAAGTGAGGGACAAAGTAAAAAATGAAGACATAAAAAATGGAAGGTTTTAACAACACTTGGACCTGCAGCTCTCTGCTTTATCTGTCCAAATTTTCTGAAACAGACCAGTTCTACACTTCTGCAGCTAGGTAAATATACGAAACAGTGTTTTTCAACAAAGAAAAAAAAATGATTGTGTAATTAATACACAAAGACTGCCAAATTACACAGTATTATAATTAGAATGGTGAAGGGCATTCAAATAAGCAGAATATAATAATATGTTATCAAAATTTTAGAAATAATGTTCAATAAAAGTATAACTTTGAAATGGGTTTCAAATTACTTATGAAAAAAATGAGTTGTAATACATTTTCGAATTCAATACTTTATTTTGGATGATATAAAATACATATCAGTTGTTTTATTTATAATGTTTTTTCTTACGATAAACATAGAATAATATGTTACTCTTCCTTTTGATAGATTTTATAATTCTTTTCTTCTTGATGGTCTTCCCATTAATTTTTCTTTGTCAGCTAAAATGTTGAAAATAATTTTTATGACAAATTAAACTAAATATTCAAATATAACAGAAGAAACAAAACAAAATGTATGCATTCTGTTGTCTTTGATAACTGATATGAACAGATTTGGTATAAAATGCCATAAGTTTGCAGTATATACAGTTACCAGTGTAAATACATAAGTGTACATGAAAACTACCTGTCTAATTGACAGAAGAAATGCTCAACAAGATTTTGTGAGTTTGATTTATTTTATATTCACCTGTATATTAGTTTGGACTTGTATATATATACCTAATGATTATATACATTTAATTCTCCTGTTGACTGTATGTTTCAACTGTTGAACAATAAATAGTTACAGACCATGTAGTTGTTTGTTTATTTTAGAAAATGAGAAATCATTGTCAGATGTCACAGCTGTTGTCACAATTGTCTGGCAGTGTTTGTAAAGTATTGTGAACCTATTAAGTTAAAAGAAATTGTAGATGTTTTTTGTCTACAGGAAATCGGAGGATTCTTTTTCTCAAGAACAGTCATCCCATGGATGATTAGTCATATATACGTATAGAAGGTAAAGTTTATATTTGATAAAGAATATTTACCGAAGTTCAGAATCTTGTGTAAGAGTGAATAATAAGCTCACAAATTGGTTTAGATGCAAAACTGGTGTTAAGAGATAATTTATCCCCTACCCTGTTTTCAATTTTCATTAATGATCTGGTAAGGATATTAATAATCTTACTTTAGGCATAGAACTAGTTGATCGAAAATTGTCCATCTTATTATGATGATCATTATGATTATTATGATGATATCGCTTTAATAGCCTCCTGAAGATTTACAAAGTATGTTAGATAAACTACATAGCTGGTGTAGACGTTGGAGAGTTCTTATAAACACCAAAAAATCTAAGTGTGTACATTTTAATAAAACTAGGTCAAGGGCAGCCAATTGTGAATTCACTATTGGACTAAATAAGTTAGAAACAGTTGAAAATTATAAGTATTTAGATATAACATTTACGCATACTGGTAATTTCATGAAAAATGCAGAAAATCTTGCTAAAGCAGGGGGACGTGCACTAGGGAAAATTATATCTTCGATTCATAGTAATAAAGATTTCAGGTTTAATGCTTATGAAAAACTATTTTACTCTTGTGTCATACCTGTTTTGGATTATGCATCCAGTGTCTGGGGTTACAAAAAATTCCAGCCTATACACTGTAGATAATATACAGAACAGAGCTATTAGGTATTTTATTGGGGTTCACCGTTTTGCTCCTACAATAGGGGTTTATGGGGACACTGGATGGATTCCAAGTCAGTATAGACATTGGATAAATGTGATCAGATATTGGAATAGAGTTTTATCCTTTGGCAATGATCGAATTACAAGAATTGTTTTTGAAGTTGACTACAACAAGTGTAAAAATAATTGGTGCAGTGATTTGAAAGACATATTACATCAACTAGAGTTGGATTACTATTTCGAGTCAAAGCTTATGGTAGATATAAATATGGTTCAATTAAAAATACACAATTATTACTCAAACCTTTGGTGCAATGAGATTTTAAGCATTCCCAAGCTGAGGACCTATGTTAATTTTAAAACAACGTTTGGTAGAGAAACTTATTTAGTACTTGATATGCCTAAATATTTACGTTCAATTTTAGCACAATTTAGACGTGGCTTAATTTCTACCTTTACGAATAGAAACCGGTAGATATCATGGTGAATCTGTTGAGGATCGAATTTGTACACTTTGTTTTAGAAATAATGTAGAAGACGAAATTCATTTTTTGCTGCACTGTCCTTTTTACGCTGAATATCGATCAAAACTTTTTGAAAACACTGGTCTTAATCAAACGGAGTGGTCAGATATAGATTTACTATGTGTACTTATTTCAAATCATCCTAGACAGGTAGCAAAGTATTTGTATTTTTCATTTATGCGAAGACAGTCCTTTATCATGTTTATGTATAGAAAATGAAAATGTATTTTAATTTCATTTTCATTTACCAATAATCTTTATAAAAGACACTTCCAATCTCAGCATACAAAATGCATATTAATATAAACATTTATCACAATTATGTTTATTCTTCATTCACTTTTTTGTTATTTTCTTAACGTTGTGCTCTTTATTTTCTTTGTATATTGTATTTCTATTTTGTGTTTAAAGTGGCATATAGGCCCGATGGGCCGGGTGTTTATTGTTATTTTATACAGTCTGTTGACAAAAGAATGTAATTGTATACACATGTCACTATAAATAAATAAATTACTTACTTACTTACTATATATATATATAAAGCACTAAAAATGACGAACGACACGAACAATGCTTGGTTTTTTTTTGTTCGTGTCGTTGGTCATTTTTAGTGCTTTATATATATATATATATATATATATATATATATATATATATATATATATATATATATATATATACCAATCCAGGCATCCATTTTTTGTTTGTATCATCTGTCCTTAATAAACAAAATTAATTTTATCTAATGTTTAGTTAATCTGAAATTCATTCATATACACTGTACGTACTCTTATTTATCATTTTTCACATTCACGTTGTTTTAAATTTAAACAAAGAGACTTGCAGTACTATTCACATGAAAATGTTCACATTAGACCCATTAATATCACAGGAAGATTAACTATGCAATCTTTTATATTTGGTTTATCATTTGGAATTTTTAAAGAATATTCTAAAATACATTTTAGCATTTAACGAAACTATAAAGTGTTCCAATTAATGCAGAAACATTCAATATGATATATATTAAAATATTCTTCAGAAATTGTAACTAACAGCAACTATATATATGATTTGTTCCTTCACAATGTGTTTATATATTGCTCAAAAATTTCTTTAAGAAGTGTTTGCATTATTTCAATTAAAAGAAATAAATATATTTATGATAAGTAATGGTCTTGCTGATATATTTACAAACACTTATTTTTATTTTGAACAGTCAAAAGCAACCCTGTCAATCTAATGGAACTGAAGACTTTATTATAGTACATTTAATTTTTTTTTCGGGATATGGATATTTCTTCATGAGATTTATACTACTGGGTATGATGAAGCTCAAATAAAGTTTTTGTGCTCTTTATTTTATGTTCTATTTGTCAGGAAGAAAACTTTGCTCGGTCAAGATTTTCATTTAATCTTATATAATTTTATGTTCTTCAATTCTTTTGATTATATATTAATTTCACAGATTCACAGCAACTATATATATTAGTGTAAGACACTAATTCATCAAATTATTTTGGCATTTGGCATTAAGTTGACATTGGTGTGTGTTTTACAAATTGTTACCTAGGTCACTAGGAAATTGGAAATCATAAAAAATAGAATAAAATAATAGCATAAATAAGCAGAGGTAATGATGCTCCCTATTATATGTTCTATTTGTGAGAAGAAAAAGCTGCTCATTCGTGATTTGTAAGTATATATTTATCATATCTGCGATTTTAGCTTCCATTTCTGACTCTTTTGATTATATATCCAATATATCTAATTATAAAGATATAGCTTTAGTTCCCCAGTTTCGGAAATCAGCAAGCAAAGATTAGATACTCAAAAAGATATTTTTTTGGATATGTTTAGACTAACTATAATAAGTCTTTTCTAAATTCTTTCCTTTTTTCACTATATAGAAATAAATAGCAATAAAATAAATAAGACGTACTTGTGAATTATACAGTTTAATTCAAGAGCATACGTATCATAGAGGTTCATTCAAGCTATTCCCACTTTTTGAAAATCAGGTAGAAAAAGGTAAAATTTCATGTGGGAGTAGGTGGAATTATTGTGTAATGAATAATTAGCTGGATAAACATGTCATTACTATGAAAACAGTAATTATCAAATCAATGGGGGAGTAGAGGACATGTAAATTTGCTATTTTAGATTTTTTTTAAATCTGGCTCTTTCTTCTATTTCAATGAGAAATTAGACTTTTTCAAATAAAAATAGCAGATAAATTATTATTCTTTTTAGTGGATTTAAAAATATTTCTTTGTATATTTTTCTGTCAAACCTTTTTATTTATTCTTAACTCCAGTTACTTAAATACATTTCTTTCATATATACATGTATTTATATATTTTTTTAAATATTATAAATTTATTGATAAATATTTTTATCTTCTGTCAAATTTAAAAAAATGTACAAAATACTGGTAAAACGGGTAAATCTTAGATGGGGTGTAATTAGTCTAATTACTGTAAAAACCAATTAACTAATCAAAAAATCTATTGTTATTTGCAAGTGGGAAAAGGTGGAATTGACACTTTTAAAAAGTGGGAATAGCTAGAAGACACCATCATAGATATCGGAGATTTAAATTAATAGTTTGCACTATTGGACTTCCGTATTTTCCTATAATTAAATGAAAAAATAACACTAATTCTTTTTTTCCCCTTTTTTGACGTAACGATTCTTCAGCCAACGAATATTTGTATATTTGTTTCCTTTTAAATAGATGCCTTACATGTATATTAAGGACATACAGGAAATTTCATTATATCAAACCGAAAGTACACATTTCAAAGGTTTTACGAACAAAGATGGCGTCCGATTATGAAATAGAGATGGATATAACTGAGCATGTCGAATTTTGTGGACTACAAGCTGATCCGACTGACTGCTTCGGTCAGTCTTTTCCCACTTCAAGTAACCAACTGCCAAACTGCGTTGGAGGAGATGTTTTTCAAAATAACCATCGAGGACAACTGCGTAATTTTTTGTGCACTGGCTCATCATGTCATAACTACAGAGCAAGAAGTCATGCGCTGAGACTTGAAGATGTACCCTGTGTTTTACAGTAAGATATTTTTAAAGAGCATTCTAGATTGTACAGTGAATATTATTACGACAGTGTACGTTATGTAAAGTGGGTAGAACTCTTCTGAAAGTCATTTTTTTTTATTTTACTTTCGTTTCCTGCTATTTTGAATTATATTTCCTCTATTTTTATTAATTTTTTTTCCTTTTTTTTGTAAATCTTTGATTAAGTATAGTAATAGAACGTTTACTTTTATGTTTTTTTTTTCTTTTTCTTTTTCTGAAACATTTTGTAGGATAATAAGAACCATAGAAGAAATACGATATGTTTACATGGGGGTCAAAGTAATTATTTTTTTTTTCAGATTGATACAACAGGGGGAAGGGAAGAGTATCATCGAGCTTCTCATTCATTTCTCAGAGGAGCATCGCGCATGTAAAGAAGATCCATTGCTGTTTGTGTTAGCAATTTGTTGCAGATCGAATGACGTAGAAACAAAAAAATCCGGATATGGTGCCCTAAAATCTATATGTAGAATTCCTACTCAACTTTTCAGATTTCTTGATTTCTACAAAAAAATTGGTTTTGAGCAATCATTATCCACAGGATGGGGTAGTTTGCATCGAAAGGCAATCTGTGATTGGTATCTTAGTTATGGCACTGAAGCAGACAAATTAAAACTATTTGCACATCACATTACAAAGTATTGGAAAAGGTACGGATGGTGTCATAAAAGTGTGATTCGTCTAGCTCACCTCAAGGTCAAGGAGGAGAATCCAGTCTTAAAGTATTTGGTCATGGTTGCAGTTAAGGGCAAAAAATATGCAGACAGCTCCACATTTATGCAAAAGCAAATGAAGCAAGAAAATTTTCGAAAGTCACTTTTTAAGGAAATTTTTGACTTTCTATCTGGGATAGAAATTGCCAAAATAACGAAAGATGTCTCTCAAATAAAGACACTTATTTTGAAGCACAGACTAGTGAAAGAACAATTGCCAACCACGAGTTTAAATGATATTGGTATCTGGCTGGCTCTTGTGAGGCATATGCCATTAACAGATCTGCTTCGTAATTTAGGGAAAATGTCTAAGTTTAAACTATTCGAAAAGGAAAGTTCTTCAAGAAAGAATATATCCTTTGAAGAGCATTTAATCATCGAGAAATTAAAAAACAAAGAACTGCTTGATCAAGAGGCAGTTCACCCATTTACGTACATGTTGGCTCTGACGCAGTACAAAAGAGGTGAAAACTATTCTAGAAAACTTCAATGGCCAGTATATCCACAAATTTGCTCTGCACTTGAAGAGGGATTGTACTTATCGTTCAATAATGACAAACCTACAAAAAAGTGGTTTCTACTTGCACTGGATATCAGTAAATCTATGGAGGAAAGTGTCAATGTAGTAGGCGCCCCAACATTACAGGCATTGGAAGTTGCTGCTTTTATGTCGACTTTTATAATTAAAACGGAAAGAAATTGCGATGCTATAGTTTTTAGAGGCGAAAATGTGGATGTTTTGCCCGTCAGTTCTTCTAATACTATAGCCGAGGTAACAGAGAAAATGAGGACTCTTGCGCGTCCAATGAGAGATATCCCTGAAGATCCCTATTGGCCATTCAGATATGCAATTGAAAAAAATAAAGTATACGACGTTTTTGTCATTTACACGGACTCAAATTTCTGTTTAGGTAATGCCCATCTTTCTCAGGCATTGCAACTTTATCGCCAAGCGACTGGAAACAAAGAAGTCAGACTTGTTGTTTGTAATTTGGCCGGTTTCGATGTCTCAATCGGAGACATTGAAGATCCCCTGATATTGAGAGTGTGTGGATTTGATTCTTATGTTCCACAAATAATATCGAACTTCGTTAATAGAGAATTCTGATTCCTTGAAGTGCACTCAGGAAGCTCTTTACACGCATGTCTTTGTGGTTATTTCTTAATTTTGTATACCTATTAAATTAAGTTGTGATATGGAACCGATAAATCAAATGTTTCAAGGTAATAATAATAATTTTAAAAAACCGTAATAACCTTTAATTATCCAGGATTACACATTTAACATAAAGGTAGTTTTCATGCCGCAAAAGATTTCATATATGGACAAAGCAGCTATTGAAAAAAAATGCGAAATGGAATATTAATCGTACGAGAGTTCATGCATGACTAAATAGGAAATATATTTAAACTTGTAAATGCAAAACCTGGCCCCAGGATCATGAAACAGACTTAGACTTAAGTCAAATTTTCAATTGACTGTATAATTCTTATTAATTACTGAATTAATCTCAAAATTTGCAAACAATAGCACATTTGTTAATCAATATTGAAACTCATTTTAATGTTGATCCACTTGACTTCCACAACATTAAAGTATAACATGAAGATTTTGACTTAAGCTTAAGATGCTTCATGATCCTGGGGCCTGAGGACTAAGATAAAACCTTTTTCATTTTTATACAAAAGCATACCTTATATACAAAATACCTCCTGTCTCTTAAAGAAATAATGTGTCGGACCTATTGGCTGTCATGCATATGTGTCAAAGATGATTTAAAAATGGAGAAATATCACCAGTATAAACGTAAACAGGCCTGGTTGTCGCAGCAATGTATGCCAAATACTCATGTCGTTTGCTTCAAAGTGCTTTTACAAATGTCTTCTTCACTGTATCATTATTATTGCATACTTTGATTTATGTACATGGCATAATATAACGTGTGGCCAATAAAACAATTAAATGCAAATACGCTTTTGTGACTGTTGTCAGAGTAAAAAGCTGTGAAATACATGTACGAGGGTCATTCAAGAAATACGTAGACAATGCTTCTCATCGTCATATGATTATTACAAGATTATAAATCAACACATTTTCGTAAACATATGATAAACATTTATTTTGTCAAAGTGTGAAGTTTCATTCCATTTGATTATATAGAACTCACGTTAGCCATAATTTAAAGCAACATGTTTTGCTACCACGGAGCACGGTTAACCAATATTGTAACGTCAAAAACAACGCTGAGAAAGTTTTTTTTTTATTTCAAACACGGTTTGTAGCGTCTTCTCCATTCAAAAGACATATCCACAACACTTAACACCTAGTTTGCCAACAATTGTACAAATATAGCTTGAATTTGAATGTTATTGTTTTCAAATTCTTTAATATACCATGCAACTCTATTATTTCTGCAACATTGAATCATACATCACGTTCAATGACGTTTATTCTCTTGTGACAATTTTTTTTTAACTTTAACCTGTTTCTTTGCAGACAATCCATCGTCCGATTCAAACTCGCTACCATTTAAAAATCGTGTTTTCAATTTAATACAAATACACAGATTATTTTTCATACAAATCCTGGTTTATAAGGATTTTTTTTAAGCTAGTAGAAGAAGTTTCCCTAATGTAATGTCTAATTTTATTGCTACTTGCTGCTCCGTGACGTCCTCCAACGTCATGGTTTTCTGCCTTTTTTAATTACGTCCATATACAGTGGAGCCTCATTTATCCGGACGCTTTGGTTCCCAGTCAAATTGTCCGCATAAGTGAAGCGTCCGGATATATGGATTCTATTGATTTCTATTCCAGGTATACTGTTTTTGTATTGTAACTCTTATATATAAAAGAAAGATACATATTATCATATAGAAATAATAATTTATTATTTTAAAAATGGTTATTTTCTCCTCGTCAATAACAAACTTCTTTAAATCTTGCAATGAAGAACGTGGAAGATCTTCTTTGCGTTGGCAGATTTTTTTCTTTAAGCATGCCAGCGTAAATGCCGACTCGCGCTCTCTTTGCCGGTGTAAAGACGAATAATGACCCCCATCGAATAATGACCGGGGGTCATTTTTCGCTGTCGAAAAATGACCCCCGGTCATTATTCAACGTTGAAAAATGACCCCTTTGCCCGTAGAAAAAGTGCCACTTCCCTAAAAATTTGCAGAACCCACGTGAAGAAAAATGACCCCCGTAGAAAAATGACTCCCTGTGGATTAATGCTGAACTTTTTAGAGGGCAAAAAAAAAAAAATAGATAAAAAAAGCCTATTGGCCAAAATGCTCACCTGAGCTATAGCTAATTCAGAATGAATTGATGATATGTTGATCTCATAACATTTTGCAATAACAGCTACATTTTAAGGTCAATATGATGATTCAGAATCTAAAGGAGTAAAAAATTTATCGAGCCTAAAGGGTTAGGTAAACGTTGTTTTTCGATGGTGTAAATCATCGTACTGACAGAATTAAAAAAATCAGCAGTATTACTGTATACAGGGAAATTTTCGCCCCCGTTTTATTGTCACCCCTTTCGCCCTTGTCACAAATAAGAGAATTTAAAATAGGGCGAATTCAAAGAACACAGTATATTTTCTTAAAGAGAACTGTGACTGGGCAAATTTAAGACGGGGCAAAATTGTAAGCAAGTGTAAAAGGGCGAAAATAACACGGGGCGAAAATAAGCCTGTATACAGTATATATTATCATATACTCCGCTTGAAAAGCGGGGGGGGGGGGGGGGGGTATATAGTGATCGGGATATCCGTTCGTCCGTCTGTTACGCTTTGGGGGTATCCATCTGTTATCCGCAACTCCTCTTATATATAAAAAGATGTGTTTGTGAAACAGCTATGCCCCTGTATGGCAAGATTAAACTTTTCTTAAATGCAATTTAAATATATGGTACCCAAAGTAGGATCTTCTCACAAGAAAAACAATTATAAAATAGGAAAGCCCTAGCACCACTTGTTCAAAAGTAATGGCTAAGGATAAGTTTTTGAAAGGTAGGTCAAACTCAGAGGTCAAAGGGTCAAAGTTGATGGTTTCTTAAGAAAGGTTTAATGTAACAAGGATTACATATGTTAAGTATGAAAACCCTAGCCCTTACCATTCAAAAGTTATGGCCAAGGTTAAAGTTTTTTTTCATAAGTACGGAAATCTCCAAGGTCAAGGTCAAAAGGTCAAAGTTTTTAGTATGCAATAAAAGGTCATGCCAAAATAATACATATGTGAAGTATGAGATTTGGCATTTCTGTGTAAGATTGGACAAATTCCAAGGTAAAGGTCAAAAGGTCAAATTTGGTGGTACCCAAAGTAAAGTCTTGTCAGAAGGAATACACATATTGAATATGAAAGTCATCGCTCCAGTAAATGAAAAGTTGTTTTCAAGGTTAAAAGTTTTTGAGAACAGACCGCCAGATACTAAGTAGACAGACAGACATACAGACGGACACGATAAAACTATATACCCCCGAATCTTCGATTTCGGGGACATAAAAATATGTTATGTCTACATGTATAGTTTTTGCATTAGAATGTGTATTTTACACTAGCACATGTATAGCTTTACAGAGCATATTTTTGTTATACCCACCCAACCCCCTTACTTATTTAGGAGGAAGTCGATTATCAACGAAAGCAACAAAAAAACTACCCTACCTTTATTATAATATATCTTTAGAGAATGCCTCTAATCACTAATATTCAGTGAACATGCTTTCTCAACAAACAATCTATTGTTACGTTTATCAATATAACCAATTCAGCATTTATATATATTTACATAAAGCTAATACATGTAATATCATTTTATGTAGTTGTTTGTAGCTTTAGTTATTTGCTCATGACAACAAATTCAAAGCTCCAAGCAGAATAAAGCTCTCTAAAAAGGCATTTTGTTTATTGAATTTGTCTTTATGAATTGCAAAAGAAATCTTTTACCTACATTTTTAATGGGTAAAATAATCAATCAATAGCATGGATGTATAAATGGAATTAGCGTGGATCTTACTGTGAATGAAATGCATGCAGATTTTATAGATTGAAAACAATTCTGAAAAATAGTATATCCTGCATCCGAAATCCACTCTAGTGATCATATTATCCAGGCACAAAGAAGGATAAGAGATTACCCCCTATCCATTTTTTCAGAATGTATTTTTTAACAATTTGTAGTTTGAAAATGAAACTCATTTAATCACCCAATCTTTTTTTCAAAACAGTATTATAGTAAAAACACCTCTCCTTTTTGAGTGGAAAAGATGCACAGAACATTCAGGAACATAGAATCAGAGATGAGGCGGGGTTTTATCCCCTTTCCAAAATCATGAATGTAAAGTTTTAATTTCTCACTTGAAAATGTTCATTGCAAGTCTGGTTGTTCTACTGGAGGGGGGGGTATAAATATGTATTTGCAAAGGTTTAAAATATCTTTAATCATATAGTGATAGTGTACATGTATAGGATGGAACATATAAAAATATACAGCGTCGAGGCGTCTTGTCATCAATTTCTATTTTTACTCACTCGTCTGAATAAAACCTTATTAATTCGAACTAATTACGTATTTGTACGCACCGATATTAATTCGTCTGCTACAAATTTTTACTTTTTCCCAACAAATATTTTTTTTCTGAAACAACGTATAAATAGGGGCAGTAAAAAAAAAATTATATTCATAATTTTGTCTACAGCTTGTGTTTGATCCATTTACATGTACATGTACCATCTTTGATTTTCTAGGTTTGCTCCTTTATAAGAGAAATGAAGATTAATTGATTGATTGTTAATTGCTTAAAACTGATTTGTCAATATTTCGTCAGAGAGAAAGGAAGAATTCATAATTTTATCTACAGCTTGTGTTTGATCCATTTACATGTACATATACCATCTTTGATTTTCTAGGTTTGCTCCTTTATCAGAGAAATGAAGATTAATTGATTGATTGTTAATTGCTTAAAACTGATTTGTCAATATTTCGGCAGAGAGAAATGATTTTATTACCCCTACGTGCTAAAGATCCAATCTATTCGAAAAAAAATGCATGAATTATTCGAAGTAAGAACAATTAAAATATACAGCATATTTTCCCCTTTCACCTGTTATAAATTGTGTATCACTTTAAAGGGGGTCATTTTTCAATGGGGGTCAATTTTTTATAGGACTAACATATAAAATAATGACCCCCTAGGACTCTTTTTCTACAAAAAATGATTTTTTTCTACGGGTGGGGGTCATTTTTCGACAGCGAAAAATGACCCCCGGTCATTATTCGATGGGGGTCATTATTCGTCTTTACACCGGCGGTGTAGACTTTTTTGTAGCTGGAGAGCAAAATGACAAACATTGGATATAACACCGCTTATATGAGCAGATTTTTAATTACCCAGCTTATGTTTACTTTCTACTCCTATAAATTGATGTAGATAGCCAAGCTAATTCTTTCATTTGCAGCTTTAATTACACCCAGGCGAGCTGTCAGTATCGAGTCTTATTTTAATTTGAAAACTCATGATCCACGCTAAATCTGACATATTTAAGGAATCACTGTCTAGTTTTGAGGGTATGCCAGAGCATCAACAATAGTGGGAAACATGGGATAATTTGCATAACGGGCGAAGCCCGTTATGCTAAAATTATCCCATGTTTCCCACTATTGTTGATGTCCCTGGCATACCCTCAAAACTAGACAGTGATTCCTTATATTTCCATTTTTACTTGAAATAACCATCTTAAAATAAATCGAAATACCGTCTAATTGAGTAGATTTGAAATGCACAAGGCCCCATGACGTCAAATTTTACTATAAAAAATAGTCCTATAAACACTAAACAAATTTATTGACTATTTATATATTTACCGTAGTCAAATATCAACATTTATAAAATAAACAACAAAAGAATTTTAAATGATGATCAAAGTAATCTTGTTGACTTTAATTATATATGTGACCTAGATTTAGGTTGTCGGAAGCACGAACATATATAGGCACTATGTCACTTTTCCGCCGCCATATTGAATGCAATGTTGCAGTTGATGAAACGGGAGCTGGTCAGCATGGTCAGGAAACCGATTTGTATGGATGTTATAATAACAGAAGAAGTTGAGTTGCTTAAGAAGTCGGATGGTAATGACTAAGGGACGATGTCTGTATCAGATGATGGAGTACGTGCAGATCCATGTGGCAATGTCAATTTCTCCACGTGGCTGTTACGGAAGTGGAGTTCTCGGACTCGCGAGGCCTCGGTGATAGTGGACAGCGTTGCGCTATTGACTTGCTTTCGAGCCGAAGATAATTCATTATTTATTTTGTTTGTTAAAAAGATATATCAATCAATTTACTTAGTAAACAATTAAACAAAACATCTATTTTTTCTTGAGTATATTTATACGCCAGTGATATACATGCAGGTTGACACCTGACCTTTCAGTAATAGAGAAATATGCATACCACAGGGTATTATCATGAAATTAACAAGATACACTTTTGTAGTGTTTATCATAGAGAAAACAATTGGAAATGGAAATATTAAAAATTCACGCAGTAATCATTCCAAGCGAAATCATTGATTGTCTAAAGAATGAGTGCACTTAAGCTATGAGAGTTGGATCCCGATGTTTTGCGCAAAATAAAATTCCAAAATTCATTAAATTTATGTTTTATAGGTATTATACAATGTCTTAAGAGCAGGTTTTGGTATATTATATTACATGAAAGTATTAAATAATGTCGAACGACACTAGCTTTTGAGACGGGGGTCTAACAGTTTTGTCTCATTTCTATTGTTATTCATATGCATACCTGTTTTCAACGACTTTGTTTACATCGAGCCGCAACTTGGCCATTTTTCTTATTTGCACAGAATATGTATTTTAACTTAAACTTATACATATCCAAAGGACAATGTTGGCCAAGTTGCGGCTCATATCTAATTTTCAAAAAAATGTCCCCAAACTAGAGTCGAGATAGCTACTAAATTAACCGGTCACTGAGCAACAACGATTGATATTATAATCACCTTTCTCACGTGACCTTCTGCTGTTCGATACGCTAACGCTTTCATTGTTTCATTGTGTTTAAGTTTCTGTTGTGACAGTATCTATCGTACTTCCAACTTCAAACTATGGAAGAGTTTTGTGCAAATTCTAAAAGGGTTTGAAGATAATATGTCTTTTATTTAACTTCATAGTTTTCATTAGAGGTGTTTTGAAAGAATTCTGGTATTGACAGTGTCATTAGTAAGTACATGCATGTATAGGCTTATGTCGCCTCTGTATTATGGTCTGCACAGCGAGACATTTACCCCATCCCTTAACATTAGAATCATTTAATAATTGTGCACCATGAAATCAACACGATCTCTCTCTCTTCTCCATTTCAATTCGCAATGCGAAAAAATCATATGTGCTAATGTTTACATTCCACAGCCATGCGGTTTAAATGTCTCCGCCTATTTGCGGATACCTTAGATTCGAAAGTGGTCCCGTTCAAATTTCCGGAATTTAAGACTTTTACATGTTCTTTTCAATTACATTTTCTGTAATTATAGAAATATGTATGACAAAAAATTCTAGAAATAAATATCAAAAGCATATGCTTGCACATGAATCATAGATTAATTTAGCGATATATTGTAATGTTAAGCTTAAAATGGGTAGCCGAAAAGGTTCCAAATGACGTACTTAAGTGCACTCATTCTTTAAAATACGAATTTGATTGAATGTTATAGGCTTTTTTTCGATGATAACTTCCACCAATCTACAGATAAAAATTACACAATACCGATGTGTAGACAACGAGATTATGAAACTGTCTTCCCGTCTATAAATAGAAAAATATTTAAAACCAGCTCTGTACTAAAATTATAAATATCTCGCAGATAACAAATAGCTGAATAGAAAATTGTTTTCAATTGTTTTGTTACCAACACAGTTAATTGTTTATTTTTCATTAGATAGAATGTTCTATCGTTAAAATGATATTGTCCTACGGACCCGGTTTAACGATAGAATTCGTTCCGTGTATTCGTAATGTAGCAGAAAGAAACACGGGCGATAACTCGCACAGTGCATTTACTAGGAACAATCTAGAGAGTTCCGAATGTAAACATTTGAATCGAGAGAAAAACGTTGAGAAAATTAATTGGATTTACGTATTTATATGGATTATTTTTTGGGATAAAAGGCATAAGCAATCTCAAGAAGGTTTGTTTTGATTAATTTGGTAGTTATTCCCAGTGCAAATCATTTTTTATTCTTCAAAATCGTTTCGGAGCGGATCCGCTCCGATTTGCTACATTGCAAGTATATGGGACGTATTCTAACTGTGGTGAGGGCCTGTACCGAGACACAGTTAGATTATTCCAACTACGATCACCTGTGACCTGTTATGAATGACTTACGATGATTAGTCAACAGATTAAGCATGCTAAGTGGATATGGTCATAATTTAATATACGAGAGATCGATACACAAATGAAAAATTAGTTGGAATAATCTAACTGTGTCTCGGTACAGGCCCTCACCACAGTTAGAATACGTCCCATATACTTGCAATGTAGCAAATCGGAGCGGATCCGCTCCGAAACGATTTTGAAGAATAAAAAATGATTTGCACTGGGAATAACTACCAAAATAATCAAAACAAACCTTCTTGAGATTGCTTATGCCTTTTATCCCAAAAAATAATCCATATAAATACGTAAATCCAATTAATTTTCTCAACGTTTTTCTCTCGATTCAAATGTTTACATTCGGAACTCTCTAGATTGTTCCTAGTAAATGCACTATGCGAGTTATCGCCCGTGTTTCTTTCTGCTACATTACCAATACACGGAACGAATTCTATCGTTAAACCGGGTCCGTAGGACAATATCATTTTAACGATGGAACATTCTATCTAAGGTGATCGTCTTGTAAAAACAGTCAATCCGACCAGTGTTTTGATAACAATTATCACTCAGTTCAGGCTAGAGTGTTAACAAGAGTGGAAGTACAAATTAAAATTTACCGTCCGGATAAATGAACCAAATTATAACGTAAAAATACATTTTGTAGTAAAAAAGAGCCGTCCGGATACGGAACGCGGAATTCCGGATAAATGAGTCAAAATTACGTTTAAAAAATCCGTTCCCGAGAAAAATCGTCCGGAAGGTGAAGCGTCCGGATATCTGAAGGTCCACTGTATATTTAGAAGCTGATATCTTTTAAATGGAGCGAGATATTACATAACCTGATTTCAATTTAATTAATACAGCTATAATTTATTTAAACATGTAAATTTTATTTCGTTTCAGCTCCATTTATTAGAGATATAGCTGTAAATACTATAAAGTGAAAATTAGAAAATTACTCAATTTTGACGGTGTTCCGTGACCCCATTTTTGCTGTTCTAAATCCTTGGTAATTTTAAGAAATATGAAGACACATTCCAATTTTTTTACTCAAATTATTTGAATCTGTTGTTAAAATATTTGTACCAAATTTGGATATAATATGACGTTAAATAAAAAAGTTTGGACAAAAGTCTACGAACTTTTTGAATGACCCTCGTATGTAAGGTCAAAAGGAAGGCTTAGATTTTACCAACCTAATTCTTGTGATTTTGTTTTGTTTACAAATTTTACGAATTTAGCTTAGTGGGACATTAGCATTTTATTTTACATTTAAAAAAATATTACTCTTTTGTATATTTCTTGCAGTGTAAAATGCTTTAGCATGATATGAATCATAATATTTAGACAATTCTAAAAACAAAGCTGGTCCTTTAGATGAGACCTTAAAAACAGTGGCCCCGTGTCAGCGGCAGGCGTTGGCACGATCAAGATCCCTCACTGCTCAATGACACTGAGTGCTGAGTAAAGTCAAAAATTTGAAGCCCTTCACCGGCATACGGTGACGTATGAGTGAAAAATTCTCGAGAGCCCTTTTAACATTGTACTGCTGTTATTGTTCAATGCCAGTCCCTCCTTATCCATAGGCGCTTGGGTACATGATGGTGTATTTTGTATATTAAGTCTTTTTCTACGTGTGTCTGAATACCCTCATTGAAATGAAAATAAGAATTCACCGAAATTTGGTAGCACGTTTTAAAAAATGTCATATTGACTGTGTCGTGTTGATCAGTATATTGACCATTTTGTCGTTTTCCCGAAATGCTACTCGCCTACTGACATCATTGTGATCTATCTTGGAAGTTTAACTTCTACAGTAATACACCAGAGTCCAAGAGTAAACTCTCAGAGAGGGATGGCAGTCTGATTTTATCAGCTTACTCGACTTCACTGTAAAAAATGTGCTTCGGAATAAACACTACCAACTACCATTACAGGTTTATATCTAAACATGTTTAATATTATGTTTAACAACTAAACACTTCGGTCGAAAGTATTTAATACCTAAAGATGTTAAGAAATTAAACACGTGTTTCATTCTTCATTCAGTGAAATACAAAGTCGTCTTCCCGGAAATGATCGAGATATTTTCAAACATGAATTAGCGCGGCTGTCGAACAAAGAAAATCACAGTAACAAGAGAAAAACCGTTTTTCCTATAAAAATGATAGAAATTCAAGATACAACTGTTGCAGAAAAAGTGACATACACGAGGGATGCTTCTTATTTACACAAATTGAGCCGGCTTGACAAGAAAGGTAAACAATATCAACAGTACTTGTTTATTGTAGGATCGTGCATTCTTTACTGAATTACTGAAGAAGATATCATATTAATGTACACCATTATTAATTTGTACAGTTTTGCTATTCACGATAAGGTTTTAAAACATTTTTGTTATGTAATCCTTTGTATTTTTAGTACTTTATATTGGATAATATATTTGGATTTTTAAACCTATACATTAAGTCACCTGTAACCGTACATTAAGTTGAAAAAACTCTCAATTCTTAACTTAATCGACAGTTTTTGTCAACTCAATGTACAATTACAGGAAACTTAATGTACAGGTTTTAAATGTTGCAAAAAAGTGTAATTATGTATATTTTAAGGAATTTATGTAATCTAAATGCGTACAAAATGCAATATACCTTCTGAACTTCATTAGTGATGAAAACAGACAAATAATTTTTTTATTTAATACACGATTGTGCATAAATATCAAACATTTGTATATGAAATGTTCAACAGTATATCATCTTTGGAAAAGACAAATCCAATGCAATTAAGACACATATGTAAATCCTGATGCATAATAATTTTAGAACATCCACATCCAGAAGTTTCTTTTTTAATACACAAACGTTCAATCCTCTTTGCAGCATTTGTAAATGAATGCTGGATATGGTAGATCCATTCCATGAATATATATCCAACAAATAAAAATATATCCAAAAGCAAATTAACTTTAATGAGAAAGGTATATTTCCTGATGAAATGATAATCTTACTAGTTGCACTGCAGTCAGAATCATTTTTGGGACAAGAATCACAAATTTTCATTTTTTTTCGTACACTTCCCATCATCTGAATCCCCCGTATTTCCACGAATTATTTCATTTACTCCATGTTGCTTTTCATTGTTGGTTCAATTTAGGATCAAACTATAACAGATTTGTGACCTGATTTTCTCTATTATTAGCCATTCTTCAATCTCAGCTTCATACATGCGGGTCACCACTCTTGTTCTCAAAGAATGATTCGTATAGTGTCCTAAAATCTTGATTGTTCACAAAGATTTGTGATATTTTTAAACTGGAACACTAACTTTAGAATCTGCTTACCTACACCACAGGCCTCTGCTTGTGCCTAATCTACTTTAGAGTATTCACCACCCTATGGCCTGTATTTTGGAGAAATATGTAATATTACTTTTTCCATCCGATAAGGACAACCTTGCTTATGAAGCTTTACATGGGAAGTAGTCAGAAATCAAGTGAGAGCTCTATCATTTAAATTTACCTGGCACTGTCCATTAAGCTAAACAATGCAGCTATTGTTTTCACCTATCACTTTCTGTACAATCAAGTGCGTTACATAATCATAGCAAATACAAAACCATCACATGGGACAGTTTATTAAGTTAACAATAGAGAAAATGTTTTAAGTAGGATCAAGTCCTCAAACTGTCCATTCTGTGAGAGAAAAAACTATTCTCGGCCCTTCGGGCCTCGAACAGTTCTTTCTCTCACAGAATGGACAGTTTTCGGACTTTCTCCTTTACATAAAATACCGGTAATGGATGTTAATGAACGATAATCAACTTACAACAAAGAGCACATATATATACCTTATATTATTATTGAGATACGCTTTGTGCGTTGTGTGTGTCTTCAACGTTTTACACACAAAGAAATCTTGGATACAATAAATAGTATGCTTTTACATAAAACCCAAATAATAATTTAAAATTCTTTTATTTATGATAGAGAAAATGATGGAGAGGTTGAAAAAAGACTTTTAACCACACAAGAAAACATAAACTTCCAGCAGAAAGGCTACGGACCAAAGAGTCACTGGATTTGATCATTGGTATAAGGTAAATTTATGTACTAACTTTTTTCTTCATTTGATTGTGTTAATGTAGTTTGTTATGTATGCATTACATGTATAAGTTTGAAGTTTTTTCAGACCCCCCCCCCCCGCCATGGAACTGTTTCCTTCTCTCGTTTTAAGACTGAAATTTCTGTCTAATATATTTGTTTTATTTTTATAATATTTTATTTTACAAATATTTCTTTGCAGAAAAACAACATTTTACTAAAATCAAAAATCGTAAGGATCCAGCCAAGTTGAAGATCATCACAGAAGAAAAGAATAGCATTATGAACTTAATTATTGGAAGAGGACTGGAGATAATGGGATCTACTACCTTTAACTCGCTGAACCGGGACCTTTGCTATGTTACTAAGCTCAGACTAAAGATATTCCAAATAGTTTCAAATTCTGGACGGTTTACGATCTCAGTGACATAGAAAACAAAAAAGTAAAAAAAAAACCCTAAAAGACGAAAGAGTCTGATTACTAAAATAAGTATTTCGAAGGTTTTGTGGCATACTGTGTTTGTTAAAGAATAACATTTTATTCATTAATGGATTAAATGTAAAATATTTTAATTCAATTTTCTAATAAATTAATAAAAATTGTAAAATTATTCTGAAGTTCTTTGTATTTTTATAGAGATAACTACGTTGGTTTATTACAGGATCATCATATTATAAGTGTACCATATTTGGATAATTATTCTTTAAATTTGATAGTATTTTATCATGTTTCAAGGTTTATCGTGAACATGTTTAGAAATTAAACGGATACCTAAACATGTTTAGAAAATAAATGTGTTCAAGTACTAAACATGTTAAAAATCTGTCTATAATAGTGTTTAGAAACATGTTTAGACTCTAAACACATTTTTACAGTGTCGGAGAGGTAGGATAATGTACATTTGGACAGTTACGTTTCACCAGGTCCAGAACATTTTTTTGATAATTAATTTAGCTTGAAATAGCTATGTAGCTTTAATATGTTGACGGTGCGACCGTTAGGGCGAGCGCAGATTCTTATCCATTTTCATTTAGATTGGACATAACAGTGGGACGGACAACTTCGGAATGGACATTTTTCCGAACTTGCGCACCCTTTTCCTTTAAAGCTATCATCTTAGGGTTTTTTTTAAATGGTGGGGTTTTTATAATCAAATTGATTTATGAAAAAAAAATTCAACATTTTCTGCTAATTTTTGAGATATTTGAGTTCAAAAACAAAAATCCCATGGGGAAACATGAACTTAAAAATACCCCACAAAAAACCCCACAAAAACCCCATGGGGTTTATTTTTCACCCCATGGGGTTAAATAACCCATATTATTTTTCGTGGGGTTTTTTAACCCACGTCTCACTAAAAATAAAATGTGGGGTTTATTATCCCATAATTTTTTATGTGGGGTAAAAAAACCCATATTATTTCTCTTAATGCTTGTAATTATCAAGTGAGAATTATAAAATAAATATTGTTTGGAGTTGCAACATAAATTAAGTACAATACATGTACATTTTTTATCAACTTTGTAACAATTTAATTAATTAATTTTTTTTTTCAAATTCATTGATATACAGTACCTGGCCATAAGTGAGTCATAATTTTATTTTTACACTATATATTTCATTGAAAAACCTATTTTCATAAAAACTTGTTGTGAAGTCAATTTTCATGATTTTTCACTGAAACATGCAGAATTATTCAAATTTTCTTATCTTAAATGATAAACAAAATGATACTTAAACTTTTGAGAATAAATCATAAAATATTGTCATGACAAAATTTTCTAACCTCAAATTACTATGATTTCTTAACAAATTGAAGTCTTAAAATTTTTGTTTTGCACTTGACCTGTGATTTCACGGTAATGCATAAAGATAAAACTATTTTGAAATAATGTGAAGAAACTACAACATATTCTGCATTTTATGGTGTTTTAGACATTAAAAAGAAACAATAAATGACACTGCAAGAATATTTTAGAAAAATGTGTTTCCTAATGAAATATACATGTATAGTGGAAAAATAAAATTATGACTCACTTATGGCCAAGTACTGTACATTTATCACTGCATATGTAAATTAGACATGGCATTTAAGCATGATAAGAAGGGAATTAAATTATATTTTTTTGACTGACCCGTAAGTGAAAAAGTAAACAAATACGGATTAAAAGTTTGAAGGTTAGTCTAATATTCCAAGTGGGGGAGAGAAATGAATATAAAAAAAGACAT
This sequence comes from Saccostrea cuccullata, assembly GCF_032062105.1. Lineage (NCBI taxonomy): Eukaryota > Metazoa > Mollusca > Bivalvia > Ostreida > Ostreidae > Saccostrea > Saccostrea cuccullata. The sequence goes on along the minus strand of NW_026921436.1, from coordinate 112,395 downwards.
TGGAGTAACCGTGAAAACTGTCGCTAGTGCTCAGTGTCGCTCTTAATAGAATATATAGGGGAAAGAGCGACACTGAGCACTGGCTTCTGCGCATGCCTAGGGATTTCGGTCGCTTCAAATCGAAGCGGTGTCCCACTGAATTTAATTCCATGGTAATAGTATCCAAAGTCGTAGATTTTTATGTTTTCTTTGTTTATTTTAATCTTAAAAGAAGGCAAGACAAATAAAATTTTAAAATTTTAGAACTTTTCATTTTTTTTTTACCTCGTATAGAATTATTAAATGATCTTTTAAATTTCTATATTTAATATAGAGAACAAACGGCTACACATTTAATCGCGGTAAATTGAACAGATACTTGTATTTAAAAAAAAAAGAAAAAACATGCCACAGTCCCTCAGTCATTTCTTAATAGGTGTGAACCACGCCGTGGGCGTTATCCGAAGGGGACATCAGATCATTAGAGTGAAATTACTCCTACTCTCAGCATAGCTCTATCATGTCTATTAACAATACTCATTTTCTTATACTTGTATTGTCTTCACTTTTTTATAGAATAATGTTTAGCAAAAAGTACAATAAATGTTAGTACAGTAAGAAAAAATGTATGTTAAGAGAAATTTTATTTGATCAAGCCGTTCAATTGAATTTCAGGTTAAAATGTAATTTCTTGAATATCTTAAACAATTGTCAATCTGTCATTAAACACTTACAACATGTGTACAAACTAATGAATTATTTGGATTTTATAGTAATTTTTAAATGGATTTCAAATTTAATTTAAAGTGTAAAAAATAGATAGGTCAATTTTTCCCCAAATTCATTTTCTCTGATACTTTGATCTTTTGCTCTAAGATACAAAATCTCTTCTTTATATGATATGAAAGAAATTCGATCACACATTTTTGTCCACATGTCCAAATATGGTCTGTAAGAAAGTTGTGAAATCAGACATTCAACGTTTTTCAACATTATCAATTAATTTATTGAAAACTTGCATGATGCTGTTTATAAAGACAATATTTTTGTTACTGGTACTTGAATTCAATAAGTTTAGTTATAATGATACTGGTAAATTTGAATATTAAGATATTATGTAAAAATAGAGCATACATATAAGTGTCAGAATTGAAAATAATTCACAAGTAACTATGCTACACATAAAGTTATCTCACGAGAAATTGTATAATTCAATTTTTACAAAAAAAAATCAACAGAATGATTCCAATGGGTCCCAAAATTGTGTCAGATTAAGGAAAATTGAACTGATAGTGTTAGATATATTTCATCACAATATTTTATCTTTAATACTTTTTATCTTTAACCTCTTGATATGACATTGACCTTTATGGTACATTAAACATCTCGTAATATATGTGTCCAAATATCAGCCCTCTACTATATATGGAACATAAGTTACACTGCATTTCGTAACAGACTTACAGTCTGTACTGCATTTAAACAGCATTAAGCCATTCTAAAATGTAAGCTACCAAGTGACCGATACATGTATATAGAATTCTCTGATTTTTTCCCCACAAAATATGTCAATTTTTGCTTAAGTAGCGCATAAAATATCTACCAAACTCAGCGATTTTGTCGTCAAATACTGGGCAAGTTCTTTTATAGTTGTCTTACTGGTAGCTTGTCTAGCATTGTAGTGCATATGCAAGATGTTTTTTTTTTCACTTTACTATCTGGTTTCATCTCTTTGTATGATATATAATTTTATATTGTGTGTGGACTCTAGTCACTCAGATCATGCTGATAGATGTTTGAAGTTATAAATCTAAGTTTATCATCACTGTAATGAAAATGAACTGTCTATCCCAACATTAACAATATTTCAGTGACATTGCATCTTACTGAACGGTGTGTCGATTTACCCAAATGGAGCCAAAGATGACTCAAATGGACTTCTGTAGACTTTATATCAAAAATAAAATGCATCTACAGTGTATATATATATAAAAATAATTATTTATTTTTGCATTTAGATATTTATATTGTTGAATATTCAGAATAATGGCTATTGAAATAAATGTGTTTTGTGTTTATGACAAACATTCAAATTATTGTATTAAAAAAAATTTACTTTATTCATTACAATTAAGCAAATTATTTTAAAATATATGAGTTTACCAATCAGAAAATTTCACAAAGTTATATTCTTTTTAAGTAAATCAGTAAGTAGCAACAGGGAGCCGGGGGCTTGCTCCACCTCTATTTTCCAGACATAACTTTTAGTTTTACTGTATTAAAAATGTTCATTGAAAGCCCCCCTCCACCACACACACTTTCAAAAAAAAGATGCTACATCACTATAAATGATATTACTATTTTATCATAATTAAGTCCCTTTGCTTAAATCGACGCAATTTACTGAATGTCACCCATCATGGATCATCATTGAACATATATAAATGAATCAATGTGAACAGAACTCATCTAACCAAAAACTATATGATGAAAAATGATTGAAAACTGCTCAGTTTTTAATTTATGACAGAGAATGTTAACACCTAAACATTCATAGGGAAAATCCACATTAGTCTTTGTGTACAAGAAAAAAAAACTTTTCATTATAGACACATTAAAACCACAATAAATAGAGGAAATTCGCGTCGCAACTTTATACTGGTTGCAAGTGGCGAGACCATAATTTAACCTTACTTGTGTCTAACATTACATTTATCGGCAAAACAAACGATATTTATTTTTATTTTATCTTGTTAAAATACTGTCTTACTTACAATAGATCGGTTTTGATTGCGAGTTTACTAATCATAATTTGTTCTCTCGAGTGCAAACAGCTGATTAAGTTGGATGCCGATCTCGATGTTTAAAAACATTAAACAGTTTATAGTACACTTCTGCTGTCGCTTTCTTTTCCAAATAGTTTTTTTTTCAGTCAATTAATAAATATCTAATTAAATTAGTCATATATTGCACTTCTTCTTAGGTAATTTTAGAGATGAAGTATCACATGAAAGCCCAGATCAGATGCCGATCGCGATGCAATAGCGTCGAATGTCAAACACTTATTTTTCAAGATTTTGCTGAAAATATTCAAAAAACCAGAATTCTTTAGCAGTCTTGGAACTTTATTACTTCGATTTTACTTCATTTTAAACACTAATTGCGTCTATATAAGGCGATTACAACTTTCTCGGGGTCTAATTATACGAGTGTCGAATTGCACGGCTACCGCTTTTTTCAGAGCGACACTGAGCACTAGCGACAGTTTTCACTGGTACACCGGCAATTTCATCAGAAAAACAATGTAAAAAATAACGTGACTTTGTTTACGCTAGCGTAGCTCACAGGTTATTGTTTTCACTATTTTACTGATAAAACTGCCGACTCTTCAGTCCTGTGACCTGTTATTGAACACTGTTGATCGTGAATCACATAGTAATGATAGTTGTTCTACTTACATGGAGTTTACATGGTTTAGTTTGAGCTCTGCTGTTTGTAGCATAATGGACTTGATTCAAACAAAGACAAAAACTTCTCTACTTTTCAAAGAATGTTTTTGAAATTGATTGAAAGAGACCAAATCAAATCATGACTTGTGATACTTCTAATTCCTCATTTTGGCACAATTGTCACCCACATCTTTTTCTTTCCCTATGTATAAGTCGTACTCTAAGAAACATATGGGTGACTCTGACAAATAGCGTAAAATTCAAAGACTAAACTGTTATATTTATCCGGAATTTGTTTTTCAGCTACACTGACAAAAGTTAAGTATTATACTTATAGATGTTTATGCCCACTGGCCCTGATTTGGGAATAAATCCCATTGTATTCCATTCTAAATAATCTGTAAATGCAGTAACTTCTCAATCCTAAACCAGAAAAATGCTTTCTTTAAAGTGATTAAAAGAACCAGTTCGTCTTCTTTCATGCAATATAACACTTTTATAGCTTTTTCAAAGGAATTAAAAAATTTAAATCATAAAAAAAGAGATGAAAGAAGACGAATTGGTAGCGTTTGGAAGGTGTTATGGAATAAAAATACCACACCAAGCAAATTTACATGAAATAAAATGAAAGAAAAGACCTATAGTCCTCAAGGTTTCACTGGTCAGCATGATCAAGGACTCTAATAAATTCATTCAATACGCATACAGGTACGGAATGACTATATAAAATCTAATATTTATTTTTGAATATTAATTATGTCTATAAGGCAGCTATAAAGCTCCTCCATTTTTCAATAATTTATTTAAATTTTTAAAACTTATAGCCTTGAGTAGAAAACAGTCTCTCATTTCCTTAAATGTTTCAAAAATATATATATAAACAAATACTTTGATAAAGTTAGAATTACTAAATACAAGAAATTTATAATTTATCATTTTAGATTAAGAAAGACCATACTTTTACATGAAAAATAAAACCATACTTGCCAAATTTCATTAAAATATGAAAAAGTTATGGCCAGTTAAGAGAACACACCTGTACGGTTGACTGAATATGACATGATGATGGATTCTCCCCATGTAAATTTCAGTTCTTTTACAACTTATCATGTAAGATTTAGAAAGTTTATGCCATTGCAAGAAAAATAAAACCAATACTTGCCAAATTTCATTGAAATATGAAAAAGTTATGGCCAGTTAAGAGAACACACTAGTACGACTGACTGTGTATTACATGATGATGGATTCTCCCTATATAAATTTATGTTCTCTTTTAGTTTTACAATTTAATCACTTAAGATTAAGAAAGACCATACTTTTACAAGAAAAATAAAACCATACTTGCCAAATTTCATTGAAATATGAAAAAGTTATGGCTAGTTAAGAGAACACACTAGTACGACTGACTGTGTATTACATGATGATGGATTCTCCCTATATAAATTTATGTCCTCTTTCAGTTTTACAATTTATCATTTTAGATTAAGAATGACGTCACCATACTTTTACAAGAAAAATAAATCCATACTTGCCAAATTTCATTGAAAAATAAGAAAGTTATGGCCAGTTAAGAGAACACACTAGTACGACTGACTGAATATGGCATGATGATGGATTCTTCCCATGTAAATTTCAGTTCTTTTACAACTTATCATGTAAGATTTAGAAAGTTTATGCCATTGCAAGAAAGATAAAACCAATACTTGCCAAATTTCATTGAAATATGAAAAAGTTATGGCCAGTTAAGAGAACACTCTAGTACGACTGACTGTGTATTACATGATGATGGATTCTCCCTATATAAATTTATGTTCTCTTTTAGTTTTACAATTTAATCACTTAGGATTAAGAAAGACCATACTTTTACAAGAAAAATAAAACCATACTTGCCAAATTTCATTGAAAAATGAAAAAGTTATGGCCAGTTAAGAGAACACACTAGTACGATTGACTATATGTATAACATGATGATGGATTCTTCCTATGTAAATTTATGTCCTCTTTCAGTTTTACAATTTATCATTTTAGGTTAAGAAAGACCATACTTTTACAAGAAAAATAAATCCATACTTGCCAAATTTCATTGAAATATGAAAAAGTTATGGCCAGTTAAGAGAACACACTAGTACGAATGACTGAGTATAACATGATGATGGATTCTCCCTATGTAAATTTAAGTCCTCTTACAATTTATAATTTTAAGTCTCAACTCTGTTTTAAGTTGTTATAATCTGCACCAGTAAGAATATTTTAATAGAAAAGGTCATATGTTATATGTAGGCATTCACAAATTAATTTGGTAAAATTAAAAAGAAATGTTGGAAAAGTATTCCATGAAGATACAGTATATTTTAATCTGTTTAATAAGAAATATATGAAGAAGTTGAGTAATACATGTATGAATTCTTATTTATGAAAATAAGTTGCAAATGATTTTGAATGAGCAAACCATTGTATTGTTTATTACCAAGAACCATACAGTTCATAGGTTTAACGTTTATACATAAATCAGTTGTACAGTATATGTATAACATTTCAATGTCATCCGAACATTATGAAGCCTTACATCAGAGACATAAAAAACAGTTATTATGTCTCTGCTTACATCCAAGTATTTGGAAATTTATCAATATGTCAATGACCGTTTTCCATGGCAATAACACAATAATTATCAATTAGTAAAATTACAAAAAAAAGTTAATTTTTCATTTTTTTTTTTTTTGTATTTTCATCAATGAACACTTTGAAATGTGCTTTTTACTAGGAAAACTTAAAAAAAATTTAGAGTAGCTAGTTACTCTGAAACCAGCTATGTATACACAAAGGGATATAGTAAACAGGAAATGGTTCGTGTAATGATCAGTCTGTGTGGAAATGAATTCTTGAATATATGTATATACCGGGTATATCATCATATAGACTGAAACTCTGAAAGGTGTGAGAACATTCCTTCGGGCAAAATTCTTCAATATATTTTCAAAGGTGTGAAATAGGGATAATTCACTGATTTCAATTTAATTGATCTTTTACAAATTTATACAGATTTTCAGAATTAATAAATTGAAAATCAATCTGCAATTCATCCCTTTTATGACAACACTAATCAAAGGGTTTTAATTAAGACTGTTTTTCATGATTCAATACTCCAATTAAAATCATCATAATTTAATAATTAGGTACTCAGTGGTCATTAAATAATACATGGCTTCCTCTCTCTCTCTCTCTCTCCTCTGTATAAAATTATTAAACTTCCTCTCTCTCTCTCTCTCTCTCTCTCTCTCTCTCTCTCCTCTGTATAAAATTATTGCACTTGCAGTTATTATTTTTTTTTTTTTTTCATTTTTTTATTATTTTTTTTCCCCCAGAAAATTTCAATTTAAGTTGTTGACAGGATAAGTGGAATAAAAAAACCATGCAGAGAGAGAGAGAGAGAGAGAGAGAGGGGGGGGATATAAAACAATTTAACAAAAAATCTGTTAGTTGTATATCAACACTTGAGGGGAAGTTTGGAATAGGTTAAGCATGTTAAGTATAAAGCATTCTGAAATAATCAGGCCTTTGAATTTTTTTTTGGGGGGGGGTTGTTACCAAATAACGATGAAATGTATAAGGAATATTGTTTAAGGTTTCCGTTAATACTCTATAATTGGTGTTGATGTACATGGTTAAGGTTGTGCAGTTCTTTAGATTTAAATATATATGTAGTAAAAATCACTTAAATACGTGTAAGAGGGCTGCATCCCTCTACTTAATTAACCTGACTACAGTTTTTCAGCAAATCGTCTTGTTAACTTGCAATATATAGTAAGGCACGTGTTCATGTCATGCAGTTGTGTGAAATTAATTGTTAATGTGAACATATGCTTTATATCTTATACATGTACCAATTTTTGGTTCTATTTCGATTATCTTTAAGTTGAGAGTCTGTAGACAGAAGTGTAACATGAAAATAACGATATTTGCCTTTCAAACTTTAAAGTTTCTTTCATTGTTTATATACCAAGTGTTCTCCGGAGACAGCTTTTGATACTTATGAAGAATTTAAATCAAGATTCTAGAAATTGTGGTTTTTCTTTATTAAACTTTAAAAATAAAATGTTACTGTCAAAACTATTGTTAAATGAAAAATACACTAGCTTTTATTGTTTACATGGGAAAATAATTTCAGGTTAATGAAATGACCATGTGTATTTTAAATCTTTATCTTCGATCTTAGAAAGGGACGTAACTCTGTAAAGCGGATCGTATAATACTTATATTGTCCTCAGTAGTAAGAAGACTAGATTAGTAGATAGGATATGAGACATTTTGAAAGGAAGAATTAAAACTATTATTTTATTAATCACTTATTTTATTGATTAAAACAGCCTTTAATTTTTTCGTAAACGTTACAAAAGATATTGACCATGATGACATCGAAACGCTAAATAGGTTTGGACGGAACCATTCATATTTTTGCGCAGGGGTGTCGTAAAATAAACGGAACGTGAATTTGTTTCTTATTTTTAATCCGAGTTGGATTCAACGGAAATTTCCTCAACCTTGTTGGTTTTATCTATTTTCATAATCTTACATTATGTTTGAATAATAATAATACAGCAACTAGAGTCTGGAGTTAAACCTACCCACCCCCTTTTGCTAACTTCCGAGAAACCAATATCTACACACCCCAGATCTACATAATCCAGTTGCGTTTACTTCTGAACAAACTAACATTTTTAATGCTAAACACTTTTAATAACTTTACATGTCCAGAGTTTGAAAACCCGATAGAAAAAAAGATGTGAAATATGATTAAATTCCATCAAAATCAGATCCTAACAAGAAAAATATTAAAAACTTTGAATTAAAAAAAAGAGTACAATCTTTTGTATTACTCCTAGGTTGAGATAGAAATGTTAAACCATTATTTTAAAACCAGAAATTATAACATTCTTGAAAGTACATGTAGACTGCTCTCAGATGGGACTAGACGACTATTATGCAATATTAACAGGAAATGACAGGTGTCACTACTTAGGTGTGGAACCGAATCCTTGTATATATACACGTGTGATGTACGTCTGGGTTACAACGTACCCCTCGGAATACAGCCCTGAGGGTGAATCTTACAATATATTTTCTATATAGTGTGTACAGAGTGGTTCGACCATGCTCTACGCGCTGAAGTTATTAAAAAAATGATTGCATACATGTGACCCCCCCCTCCCCCATACCTAGTACCATAAATACGCGATTTCCATGCATTTGTAATATGGGATAAAATATTATTGATATAGAATAAAATTTATAAAATATAGATTAATGGGGGTGGGGTGGGTCGTAAGAATTTAACTTTTGTTTAATGATTTAAACTTTGATATTCCTATCATGCATTTACAATCAAACAAGTCCGAAGATTGACTGGAGAGTCCATTATCCTCGTATAAAAAATACAATTAATTTTTTTTTACAACAGACCGAGAAGAGTAAGGGGTATACTATTTTTGAGACATAAACGGGTGTGAACAAAAAATCTCGATTGCATATCATGTGCTTGATAAAGGGGCCGAGCAAGGGACGCTTTACGCGATCGTACATATTAGGCCTAATATTTATATGTAATATGCTAGATAGAATGTTCTATCGTTAAAATGATATTGTCCTACGGACCCGGTTTAATGTGGTGGTGAGGGCCTGTACCGAAACACAGTTAGATTATTCTAACTATAGTAATATGCTTGTAACGGTGGATTAATCATGTGTTGATAAATAAATAAATAAATAAATAAATAAATAAATAAATAAATAAATAAATAAATAAATAAATAAATAAATAAATAAATAAATAAATAAATAAATAAATAAATAATAAATGAATGAATGAATGAATGAATGAATAAATGTAAAGATCTACTTCAGGTGGGTCATCATGTATTCGGCACTTTAGTAAACGCTTCGCTTAATTAATAATCGGGATATATTACAACAAATATAAGATGTTTTAAATAGTTTAAGTTGAATTACAAAGATGTAACGGAAATAATTGTAAATATAATTACCGAAATTAATTAAGTGTAAATCGCTAAAATGAGTAAACCGGGCCCGCTACCCATTTTAGTCACCTTGAAAAGGACAATCGGCGATAATGATGGATAAACATAACATTTTAATTCAAAACTGTCAGCGAAGGCAAATCTTATAGTAATAAACTATGTCCGTAAATTTCATGAAGAAATAATGTGTATTCATCTCATTATTGTCAAAAACCCGGTTTTCAGTTTCGAAATTCCCGGCCGGCCCGGCCCGGCCCGGGTTTCGCTACCCATATTAGTCACACTACAGAAGAGCGGAAAGGAAGAAGACCACCTATCTGGATGTACAGGCCTAATGATGGAATTAAGAACTTTATTTTAACAAGGATTAATTCACGCAAGTATTTAAATCAGTCTGATTGATTTGGCGTGTGTGAATTATTCCATTAACATCACAAAATGTCCAATTGGAATTCTGCTGTCAGTCAGTGTCTGAAGGAATTAGTTTTGTTTACATGTCAGTGATGTAAGTATTAGCATGCTATGAATGTGGGGGTTATTTCTTGCAAAACGGAATCAAGCTCTATATGATAGATATTAGAGGAATATACATGGTCAAAAATTAATATAACTTTTATTAGTTTTCTTAGTCTTACTCAACAGTCAATTTAGGGAGGAGGAATATCTGTCAGGGTGTCCCATGTATCAGTAGGGTATGTCACATTGTGCCTGTCTAAGGTTAATCAAGTTCAAGTTCAGTTTATTTATGGATTCTATAACATAAGGTCTGTGCGAATGAGTTCAATAATTAATCCCTGCATGTACTTTTATGGGGTACTCACAAGGGTGGATCTTAACTACTGCAGTGATATAGATGTGAAATTTCTATTTTCCTTTTAAAAAACTGTGAACCAAAAATTATCACTTTGACAACAAAGTACCAATCATACGATATGTATGGAAATACCTTATTGAAGAGTTACCCTCGTGTGCCCATATTTCGACGGTCTTTCAATGTGTTGCAATATTTTATTTTATGTAAACAAGAATCCATTGAAATAAAATGAGCGGTAAATTCATCATTAAAATTGTATTCTTTCCTGTGTAAAGATTTATCCAATTCGTCTTATCTACTTCTATTGGTGATGAGTTCAAAAGTGACATATAAACAATGGGCACCGCCATTACCGGGTCCTAATTTCGACGGTTACGTCATCGATTGATATGCAAGCAATCAGGAAGGCCAAGCAAAACAAATTTTTAGTAGAAATGAAATTAGATTTTTTTCTGTTTATTAATGACAACAGTTGTAAATTTAACATTTAATTTCATGATTTTGTCACTACTCAATGCAATGAGGACAGAGGAATTAGTCATACTAGGTCAGGGACGTAGCAACAGGGGGGCCTGCCCCCCCCCCCCCCCCCACTTTTTTCCCCAGCATTACCTTTACTATAGAAAATGTTCATTGAAAGGATGGTTGGCCCCCCACTTCTGATAATAACAGAGTGACATCAAGGAATTGTAGGAAAAAAATTTGGAGTGAAAGTAACTTGGCTTTGAATAGTTGGCCACTCCCCCCCCCCCCCCCCCCTCCCCCCCGAAATTGGGTTTTGGAGTTTGGGCAACATTTAATTTTCCGTGTTTTTTTTTTTTTAATTTTTTTTTTTATTTATTTATTTTTTTGCTTGTCAATTTTTTTCAGGTAAGTAAAAAAAAAATTCTCTGGTTGCCCCCCCCCCCACTTTCAAAAACGATGCTACGTGCCTGTAGGTAGAGAACCTGTGTGCTGCAACAATATTTCAGGTGACACAAGGCATCCCATTCTTCGTTCCATCATACTGGGCCCATTTTATGAATATGATTATGTCACTGTTGAAAATTTCTTGTGTTGTAAACTTCCAATGTACATACCAATAGGCGTGAAGAACATGTACTTTGATGCCTTTTTATAGGATCAGCCAACAAATATAAACAAAAGGTAAGCTTATATAACCTTATTTTATACAAACTGCGTTTCATTTTATTTTATTTTATTTTTTTTTACATTTAATACCATTATTTATATATTATTTTTAGTAATTTTAATGTAAATAGAGAATGAAATAATTTTGTTTTAAAAAGTAGAAATGGTTGAAAATTTTAAAAGAAACAAACCATAATATTCTAACCATTGAAATATTTCCTGTGTAAAGATTCAGTGTAGTACTTAATTAAAAGGGAAAAAGTATTTTCCAAAAAAAAAAAAAATGCATTACATTTCAGGAAATTGCAAATGATTATCATGAAATCATTAAATATAACAACACACTTAGTCATTGTGATTTTAATTCAAAATATGATTAATTCATTATTTTCTTTTTTTAAAATATAGTTCTGATAAACTCAAAATAAAATTGGCTTGGCCTTGTTTTCAATAACTTTGTCGCGTGAATTTGATTACTGAATTGTCAGTCTATGCAGACGACATTTTGTCAAGTTATTTGTAGCAAACATAAACCAGTAATCAGATTTCATATTTGTATCAAAAAGTGATTTTACGCAAAGCAGACATTTTTTTCGTCTAAAACTATATGAAACGAATGCTCTCCTGTCTGAAATGCATTTTCATCCATGATATAGGTAATATGATCGCAAGTCTACAGGGGTACTATGTTTACACTGACCAGCCTGATCTCGCGAGAACGAACCAGATATAAACAAAATAACAAAACCGTCGAAATTCGGACCCTGTCGAATTTAGGACCTTCGACCATACTGTAGCTCCAAAGTTTTTTTTTTCTAATTAGGTCAAACATGAATAAAGGTCAAGGGGTCAGAAATCATAGCATGCTCAGAAATATCTTGCAACAGACATATGAAAAATCTATCTCTTCTAAATCAAAGTCATAAGGAAGAAATAAGAATTAATATTTATGAAAAGTATGTCATACTTCAAGGTCAAGATATAATGGTAAAAAATCATGATAGTGTAATCTGTATTAAGAAAGGAATAATTCGCACAGGTAATACATGTATAATTTGAACATGTTGAAAGCCCTATCTCATCTCATTCAAAAGATATGACCATTGAGTGGTAGATAATTAAGATTTTTAAACTTCTGCCATATGACATGAAAACAATTACATGTATTATAGCTGTAAAATCTTTTCCAGAGTGTAAAAAATTACCTATACCTATTTCTTTGCTATTAAGATATTATATTCCAATCATAAAACGTCTACAATTTATATTTAGAATCCTGAAGATCATTGTTCATGCTACTTTCACTTTCTGATTTATTTTTAGAACGCCTATAGGAAAAGACTCTTGTTTTAGATTAAAACAGATAGCATGGCCATTTTCTTCGAATTTTCGATGAATTCCAATTATATATTACTAATAATTATAATGTACATGATCTATGTAAAGCCTAAATTGATTCGTTATCCAAATGAATGTAGATTTAATAGTCGAGCTGGTTGATGACAGGTATAAACTTAAAAAAATTACTAGTAGTAAATAAGGTACCGTAAAGGCGTAGTACATGTATACAATGTATATGTTGTCTTATTTAATCATATTCATTGTACCTGCTTTTTTGGCTGATATTAAGTGGTTATTTCAGCTTTTTTTTTATTCAGACAGAGTAGCATAGAGATGCAATTAATTTCATTTTTCATAATATTCATTCATTCATAAAAATAATAAAGATACCTAACCTAATGATAAAAAAAGAAGAATAAATCAGATTGGTGATCAATATCTAAAGACATGATGGCGGATCTAAGGGAATACTGTAGGTTGTAATATTTTCGTTCGTTTATTGCTTTTCTCATTTACCTAAGACAAAGCGACATGAGATATTTGTCTCATCTTATGGCTAATTGATTTCAAACATTTAGCTTGTAAGTCATGTATTATAGTCTAAATTTATGAGCGGTGGATCCAAGGGGAGTTGATATTTAAATACTTGTGGTGGATCAAAGGATACTAATGATTTTTGCAAATTTATTTCAACGTTTAGTTAATATTTCTGTGTGTGATCATGATCTTAACTAAGAAGTGGTGGATCCAAGGCAAGTGGATATTAATTGTTTTGATAGCCATAAGAGTTGTGGTGGATGTAAAGGGAGTAGATAGATATTTGTAATAGGTCAAAGGATAATAATGATTATGGATAATTGATTTCAAACATATAGCTTATATGTCATGTGTGATCAAGATCTAAACTTATAGGTGGTGGATCCAAGGGGAGTGGATATTTATCTTTTTAGGGCCCTGCAAGGATTTGCGGGTGCCCTATAGTAATCACTCTGTCCGTCCGTCTGTCTGTCTGTCCGTCTGTCACTCTTCCGTCCACAAATTTTCTGTTTTTTTCTAATAACTTTTTTTATGGTTGCCCAATCAAGTTCAAATTTGGTATGGTAGTTCAGTAGGCAGAAATACATATTTTGATGCTAAGTTTGGTTCTCTGTGTCCCATGGTTTGGAGCTGGGGTGGTGGGGTAGATTCCTTAACTATGCATAAGAATGAACGGGCAACTTTTTTTATGGTTGCCCAATCAAGTACAAATTTGGTACGGTAGTTCAGTAGGCAGAAATACATATTTTGATGCTAAGTTTGGTTCTCTATGTCCCATGGTTTGGAGCTGGGGTGGTGGGGTAGATTCCTTAACTTTATATAAGAATGCATTGGCAAAGAGAGATAACTGCTGAAGATGTTCCCATTGTAAACTGAATGCTGCTAGGAGTCCCTTGGGATTAATTAGCTTTCCTCCTGAAGAAAATCCAGAGCATTATCTTTATCTGACACATTGAGATTAATTACCACCTCTGTCTGCAAATGAAGTTTGTTTTGAAGTGTTAAATCAATTTGGAATGCTATGAACACTCTGAAATGTGGATTTAAATATAAATTTTTATTTTATATTTTTGTTTGATAGTTATGATTTCATTGAATTCTAAAAAAAAGAAATAGATTAAAGAAGATTTTTTGATTTACCCGGTACTTTTTTTTTTCACTTTTTTCACTTTTTTTAAATATATTAATTCAAGAATATTATTAATTTTTAATGTAGTTGTATAAAAACCCCATTCTATCATTAATACTGAAAAAGTTCTTATTGTAAATTTAGAAGAAAATGATGAGAGAGGTACAATTAATCCCTTGGGATTAATTATCTAGCCTGCTGCAGAAAATTTAGTAGGATTTCTTTATTTGTCACTCTAAGATTAATGAAAACCTTTGTCTGCAACTGCTGTTTGTTTGAAGTTAAGGTCAAGCCTTCATGATATTTCCATTCATTGAAGGCTGGCATTTTATATAACACAAGCTTCATAATTGTTTAAATATACGTTCAATTTTAAGTTGTTTTCTACTGCCTTATGTAAATACAAGGATATTATTTGAAGGTTTTTGAATATTCAGGAATTATCTTGAAATTTTAAGAATACAGTTGCTGTTGCTTATTCTTCATACATTTTTTAATCATTCCGTAAGCTGCACCCTTTTAATTCTACCCCATGGCGGGGCCCTTGCTGACTGGTCAGTTTTCTAGTTAATTATTTGTGTTTGATCAAAGGTTATTAATGAATTGTGATCATGTCTAATTTATTTCAAACATTTAGCTCGTGATCTTAATTTTAAAGTGGTTGATCCAAGGCAAGTGGATATTATTTTTAAATATTTGTGATGGGTACATGTAAAAGGACATTACTGATTCCAGCTAATTGATTTCAAACATTAAACTTATATGTCGTGTGATCAAGATCAAAACTCATAAGTGGTGGATCCAAGGGGGGTGGATATTTATCTTTTTTAAATATTTGTGAATGATCAAAGGATATTAATGATTTATGATTATGGCTAATTTATTTCAAACATTTAGCTTTTATGTCAGGTGTGAACATGATCTTAATTTAAAAGTGGTGGATCTAAGGGGAGTGGATATTATTTTTAAATATTTGTGGTGGGTAAAAGGATAATAATGATTATGGCTAATTTATTTCAAACTTTAATCTTACATGTCATGTGTGATCAAGAACTTAACTTTTTAGTGGTGGATCCATGGGGAGTGGATATTCATTTTTTAAAGAAATATTTGTGGTGTATCAAGGATATTAATGACTATGCCATAGTCATTAATATCCTTGATATGGCTGATTGATTTTAAGCATTAAGATTATATGTCATGTGTGGTCATGATCTAAACTGATAAGTGGTGGATCCAAGAGGCATAAATATTTTATTTTTAAATATTTGGGTGAATCAAAAGATTTTAATAGTTGTACTTTGTGATATATAACTGAATTGAGTTCCATTAATTAAATATGTAGATATATTGCACATGAATTAAATAAATCCAATCTTATTAGTGGTGAATGCAAGGGGAATGGAGATTTAAAAAAAATCCACAAACTAGACATCATATAAACCTAACATATATAAATATACATTAGTTAACGAAAGAGACCCTCTTTGTACACTGTGAATTGGTTGCTATTGTGTTGGTATTAAATTTTCTTGTTTCATTTTTTTAAATATTCAGATTAATGGTCATCGATCAAATAATCTGTGAAGAGTTTTATGATGAATGTTTCATTTTGGGAGGCAACTGCCTTAGAAACCTGTTTTCATATAAATCTTCTTTTACATAAGCAAACATTTGAAGAATGAATACTTGAAAATTTGAAAAATAATAGATATTTGTTATAACTATCCACTTTTATAAAATGAGAAACAGAGAAGATACTAATGATCCATTAGTCTAAGAAAAAAAACCAAGTTTTTAGGAATTATCGTACAGTAAATATATCAATACATGGGATTTAAAACCCCATGATAAAGAAACGTGGGAGAAAAAACCCCATATGACAATATAAGCAACATATGGCTTTAAAAAACCTACATTGATTTTCGTGGGGTTATTTCCCCCATGGGGTGAAAAATAAACCCCATGGGGTTTTTGTGGGGTTTTTTGTGGGGTATTTTTAAGTTCATGTTTCCCCATGGGATTTTTGTTTTTGAACTCAAATATCTCAAAAACTAGCAGAAAATGTTGATTTTTTTTTTCATAAATCAATTTGATTATAAAAACCCCACCATTAAAAAAAACCCCTAAGATGATAGCTTTAAAGGAAAAGGGTGCGCAAGTTCGGAAAAATGTCCATTCCGAAGTTGTCCGTCCCACTGTTACATATAAATCGATACGTGACATTTAGTGCGTATTAGATGCTGACGTCATATGACGTCGTTTGTATGTTGCTTTACCAAATCGAAGCCTAAACAAGGCTGATTTCAATTAATTTATGGCTATCTTAAATCAGAACAAGTTTATTATTTGTTTAACTTTCGTTTATTTCTCACAAGAACTTTGCTTTAGAGTTTATGTACGAAGCGATGTATGTTGGGTCTAAATTACTGCGATAAAAATTCTATGAAGTGAATGTGCAGTAGTCCAAATTTTCTCTTTGCCAGGCGTTGTCGTTAGAGCTAGCAGTTACATGCGTCGCTTTGTCACCCTCGCTGCACTCGATATTAATCTATTCAAAATAGCTTGGTCGAGCTTTTTATATGCAGTCAAAAGTATTTTACAAGTCCTATATGACAATGTATTATGAGTGTTTAAAAAAACAAATCAAAGATCCTGAAATTGTTGTATTGCAGCTGTTGAATACTTTTAATTAAGCAAAAGATGAATTTTCATTTTCTTAACAGCTCGGGTACACTACCGTTAATGTAAGGCAATGTTTGCCAGTCCTACTTTTGATATTTGATTGAGGGATTAAATGAAAATTGTGCACCTTGTACTGCTGTCTAAAACTATGTAGGGAAAACTAATAGCCAATTTACATGCAAATTTAAGCTGAAGTCTGATAATCTTGTGGTCTAGTCCTGTTTAAGTAACTGTGCACTTCCCTGTGTGCGATGAGGCATAAGTAAGTATGATTGTATGGTTAAGGCAGTGTTTGAAATAACTGTGGCTCAACCACCTGAGAATGTGAAGCGTCCGGATACTGGAATTACCAGTTAAACAAAACAAAATAACGTTCAAAATTTCCGTTTTGATGAAATATCGTCCGGATACTGTAGCATCCGGATATCTGGCGTCCAGATATCTGAAGGTCCACTGAATTTATCATCTAAAACTGTGAGCATTGAGCAGTGTCTTTGGAAAATAATCTTTCAATTTTGGCTGTATCATGTGTATAAAGTAAAAAGATAAAACTCTACTGTTTTTGGTGAAGAAGTAAATAAAGTATGCAATAAACCGACGAAAACTGTGTGTCGCTTTTGATTTGTATTAAAAAATAGTAGACTGTTATGCTTTGGGACTCATTCAGTTAATTGGAGAAATGCTAGAGAGAAAAACATTGTGCTGAAAATTCGGGTACCCCATAACGTCGGAAGCAAATAGAAAGTGGGGTGACTAATTGAAAGTTCGGATGGGGGGGTCTAAACCAATAAAAATGGTAAACCACAATTTTCAATACCTATATAATATCTATCTTTGCAAAAAAAAGTGGGGAGGGGGCTAAGCCCTCCAGTCCCCCCCCCCCACCCCTGGTTTAGACGCCTATGTTGAGTATGAACATATGGAGGGGTAGATGGATAGATAATAAAAATCAAATAGGCAAAATAATATAACTGATGCATCAAAGAAGTCTTGAATAAACATTTAAACAAGCAAATTAAAATTGTGGTCCCCCAGCTGCATTTCATTTCCGGAATTTTTCACTGAGACCTTCTCGATTGGCTCATGCATTGCACCTCGAAGATTTGAATGGACCGGAGCGAACTTCAAGTGGTGACTTCAATTGCTTCAAATCTTTCACTTATCATACCCACTTCACACATATTTTCGATTACCAGAGGGGTCTGAGTTTTCCAGGGGGGGGGGGGGTCCATGGTAGCTATTTTCTTGTTTTAGTATATACTTTTTTTTATCTGTTTATTCAAATTCGGTCATTTTTACTTTATGGAAGTTTTTTTTAGTCCTAATCATCGTTCCATGTTTTATTATAATTTTGACATGTTTAATTAGTATTTTTCTTAGATAAAAAATATATATATATATAAAATTACCCCTTCGGGTACCCCATAAAAAGATATCAAGAGTTATCCCCCTCTAGATCTGAATATCTCTGTAGTTACAGTAAACAAACTCCATTATGTAGCATTATGTACAAAACAGGAATCGTGGAAGGCGTGAAAATGACGTCAAATATCATTCACGCTGGCTATATGTGGTGTTGTTATTTGAAAGATCGCTTTTTAGCGCCGATGTAAGGAAAATAAATCTACACAGTTTCTTAAAGAGGAGAAGATTCTCTTTCGATCTATTATTGTAACACATATGCAACCGGTTCGTCAAACGAGTGAAAAAAACTCTCCGAACAAATGCTTACATTTGACTATCCATAATCATAGCAATATACGAATCTGGCGAGTCGTGTTTGGTATCATTATATTCAGAATGATCAGCTGTATCTACCACTGTACAAAGAAATCTGAATATATCCTCTGTTGTTCAATAAACAGCGGAATAAAAGAATGCGGTTTTACGACGCGCTAAAATCGTGACGTTTTATTTCAGAACATGCTTGAAGATTTGAAAGGAATTTAAACAAAATACAGCGTTAAAAAATTAAAAAATTATAATTTTTAGATTGTTTAACAATTTATCTTTACAGTTCAATTAGACTTTTTGAAGTTAGAGACACGAAAATGTGTTAAATACGCCTTTTAAAATTGGTAGTTTTGTATACTGTCACATAGCGTAATAAATAACGTAAAATGACTAGTGGATGCTAATCTAAGTAATCATATTTTAGTTTGACGACTGGTAATAATTTCTTATGTATGATGTTTTAAAACTTTGCAAAGATGGACAATTCTTTAAAAATTCTGGCAAATTATTCCATAGCTGGGAACCATAAATTGTGAAAGATCTTCTATAATATTCTGTTTTAGCCCTCGGAATGTACAATGAATTACTTTGACTCAATCTTGTAGCTCTGTTGTTTACTTCCTGTACAAACTTGAAAACATCTAAATAATCTGGAGTTAATCCGTGAAGAACTTTAAAAACAAGGATGACAGTTCTATACATAAAATAATCATTAATTGGCATCCATCTCAGTTGTAAAAACATTTCCGATGTAGGTGTATAAAAAGTTGTATTTAAAATCACTCTAGCAGCTCGCTTTTGGAGTTTACATAGTTTGCTAAGACTTTCTTTGTTTTTCATATTGCCCCAAACAGTACAGCAATAATTAAAATGGGGAAATACAATTGTACTAAAAATTTTTAACAATAACTCAGAGGACATGAATGATCTTAATCTAGACAAAACACTTATTTTGGAAGCATGTTTTTTCGTTAAAATCTCAACGTGTTCAGACCATGTAAGACACTTGTCAATGTAGACACCAAGTAGTTTTGCACAAGATACATTTTCAATCACAATACTACCCACTTTAATAGATAAATTCCTACAGTTTCTTAATCTTTGTTCCGTACCAATTAACATGCACTGATTTTTTTTTAAGATTGATTGTTAACTTGTTTTTCTCCATCCAACCTAGTGTATTGATAAGATCGCTATGTAATTTATTCTCAATAACATCGATACTCTTATCTGAGACATCCTGAGTTGTATCATTAGCATACATGTGAGCCGCTGAGTGTTTTAAGCAGTCTGGGTAGTCATTGACGTAAAGGATAAAGATCAATGGCCCAAGTATTGATCCTTGAGGGACGCCTATAGTTATGTCTAATTTTTCTGACTGAGTACCATTCCATCTAACACACTGTGTCCTATTCGACAAGTACGATTTGAACCAATTAAAAGAGTCTTTGCAAATTCCAAAAGAAAGTAGTTTGTGGAGAAGTATATTATGATTCACCGTATCAAATGCTTTGCTGAGATCAACAAATAAAACACCAGTAAGTTTACCACTATCAATGTTTTGTAACCATTTTTCGATTACACTATGAATTCGAAGTGCTGTCTCGCATGAATGCTTAGGTCTAAAACCCAATTGTTTTTCATTGATAAGATTGTTATGCGTAAGGTATTCATAAAAAGAATTGTGAACATGCCTTTCTAAGACTTTGCTTATGATAGGTAATATCGAAACTGGGCGATAATTATTGAGCAAAAAAATTCTCACCAGCTTTATACAATGGTGTAACCCTAGCACTTTTCCACTCATCAACAAAAACACCCGACTTGATTGAACAATTCAAAATATGCGTTAAAATATTTCCTAAGACATGAATACTTTGCTTTAGGATTTTAACAGAAATTTCATCTAAACCAGTAGCTTTTGAGTTAGACATAGAAAGTACTTCGTCGATAAGAAAGCTTTCACTAACAAAAGGTATGGAAAATGAACCTTCTGGCATTTGTTGGGGAACCATGGGTAGGGAGTTGTCGAAATTAGAAGCAAATTTATGTCCGATATTAGAAAAGAAGTCATTGAATTTGTTTGCGATTTCTTGAGGACAAGTAATTGTTTCACCATCGACTTCTAAATGAGTTGTTGTGGATTGAGTTCGTTTCGAGGGAAGAAATTCCTTTATACGATCCCATATTCTTGGGCTTAGCGTGTGCCTGCTCGATAACTCGTTTACAAAATCGCGTTTCGCTTCGTTGACCTGGATCCCAACTCGGTATCGTGCCGCTTTGTAAGCTTTCCAATCGGCATCGGATTTAGATTTGAGTGCTCTCCGATGTAGAAAGTCACATTGTCGCATTTCTGACAATATGTTGTCATTAATCCACTTCTCAGAATCCGCCCTGATGCGCCTTTCCCTCATTGGAAAATGTTTATCAATGACTTTAAAGAAAGTGTCTTTAAATAAGGCCCACATATCATTTACATTTTCCAGGTTTCTAATTATGTTCCAGTCCGTGGAAGCAAGGTCGGATAGGAATGCATATTCGTCTGCATGTTTCATATCTCTATATTTGATGTAAACATGTTGTTTATTTTCTTTAATTGTTTTGTTTCTAATTGTATACACTAAATGATGGTCACTAATGCCGATAGGAATAATTCCAGAATTAAAGTAGAGGAATTTTCGCTAACATAGATGTGGTCGATGAGGGTTTCGGAATGTGATGTGACTCGCGTTGGCGTGTTAATAACTTGGTGTAAGCCGTTTATTTCCATCTGAGATTTGAAACTGGTGTTTTTAAGTTCATCGATGTTAAAATCACCAAGAATTACTACCTCACTACTGTCTGTCATTATTTCGTCAACTACGCTTTCGAATGTAGAAACCCATTCAGCTTTTGCGTCCGGTGGTCTAAAGACGACAGCAGTTATGATTTTCGGTGAGTTATATTGCTTAATATCCAAAGAAAGCATTTCCATGTTGTCGCGTATCTGTACGTTGGATATGGTCCATTTTTCTTTAGCATCTACAAGTACACCCCCTCCATTCCGATTTCTGTCTCGCCGAACTAAATTATATCCCTTTATCTGAACTTCAGCGTCGAGGATATTTCCATCTAATTTACTTTCAGTCATAGCAAATATGTCAAATTTACCATTTCGTAACAATATTTTTATTTGGTCTAATTTGTTTCGGAGTCCAAAGACGTTTAGATGACCGAATGTCACACCTTTTGGGAGACCTTGGACAAGGTCATCAACAGACTGATCTAAATCGTAATGATTAGCTATTAAGTCAATACAAGTATCACAGATCCATTCAGTTGTGGCCAAGACTTCTAAATTACCTTGATTGTTTCCACTGACCTTTGCCTTGCAGCCGAAACTCTTAAGGTTGGTTGAGCACATAGCGGTCCTAGATTAAACTGTATATCGTTTGACAGAACCAGGCATATAAGAGACACAGATACTGAGCTGTATTCACTTCACGCTTTGTAACTCGCAATCCTTTAGTACTGTCCATTGAAATAAGTTTTGATAAAATTTCTTTTCCATAACACAGAATTTTCAAATTTGTCACCGGCCATTGCGTTTCTGGTCTAAGAACGGAACCCCCGTCAATTTCATTTTTGAAAAGAACAGTTGGTAACTGAAGAATTAACAGAATTATGAAGACTGATGTCCAACTGACCACGGCGGCCATATTTAATTGTATCATCAGCTCATACATATATATTTTTTTGTTCTTCTTAATTTGTTTTCTATATACATTTCTATTGAATATATGCATGTATATATTTATAATTTTCAATGTAGCTAATATTTACTTGTACATGTATGACTTTGATCTTTGTATTGTGGAAAGGACTTATATAGGCAGTGCCAGCTGTCCAATCCTTTTATGTTCTTCATAATAAACTATTGTTTAAATAAATAAATTGGTTAAGTTAAACCCCTTTGGGTAGGATGGGGCCACAATGGGGATCAAAGTTTCACATTGCAATATATAAGCCTAGGGATAATCTTCCCTAGAACAGAAAAGCCATGATTGATTTTGTACGGATATGGAAGGCATTGGAAGAAGCGTACATGTAGTGTACATGGTGTAGATTAAAGTTTATAATGCTGTTTAAATTGTACTAAAGTTAAAACCGGAGACATATTCCAACTGATGATAAATACACTAGTAGAAAAGATATTTCACATACAGCAAAACTCGTTTACTTCGAACACGGATATAGCGAAGTTATTGTAAATCCCAAACTTTATAAATTTAACAAATTCCTTGTATGGATATAAGTGTAATGGATGTAGCAAAGTAATTTAATAGGTTCCGGTGACTTTGTTATAACTTTGTTTTACTGTATTTCATAAATTAGTATTATTTTTGTTAAAATGAATTATACACCCTTTTTAATTTCACAGAATGAACACGATGGGCTGCATCATAGTTTGAAGGAAAAGGTTACACTATTTATTACAGACAGAAAGAAAACATCATTGAACACCACCAACTAATAAGACTCCAAAGGTGGGAAAATATATGTCATGTAACCATTTTAGAATTTTAATGAAATTACTACATTTCATAAATTTATAAAATCAAATTGACCATTAAGTACCTTAATAATAATGTAGCATAAACTGAAGAGTTTTAAATTGATGAATGATAAATACATGTACATACGTATATTATGTAATAATTATTTTAGTAAAAATGGAAAATAAAATATTAAAAGCTGTCAAAAAGCATAGATCAGAGTTCAGTGGATTCCGTGACAATACTTGCCGATAGATAATGTTAACCAGGCAGCAATTCTCTTCCCAATGATCTTAAATGCTTTTAGAAGAGGCTAATAAACAAAGAACAGTCACTTACTACAAATGAGAAGCAGGGGAGATTAGTGATATTCTGTTTGGCATGACTGCACCTTACAAAGATGTAAAACCTTTAAAAGTGTAATTACATAAACAATGATTATTTGATTAATGTATCTAGTAATACATATTTTTATGATTAATATTAATTTTTCAAATGTTTTTTTTGTTGACATTTTACTGTTCATTAATGAAAAAAATAATTTGTATTGTATTTGAATTTGAAAATGTAAAGGAATTTATTTTGAAATGTAAACTGATATTCGTTCATGTAAACATGGACCGGCGTTTTTCAAAAGGTTGTTAACTCTAACATGGTGTTAACCTGTTGTTAACTTATGCGTTAAATTTAACCACATGGTTAAATGTTTTTCAAAAGTTTGTTAACGTTTAACCACGTGTTAACAATGTGTTAACTTTAATCCACCCTCAATACCTGTGTTAAAAATATTAATATATTTCGTATATTGGACTCTGACAAAAGAAGATGCTTCATCTATTTTGGTGAAATTATTAAAATCACAATGATTATGTGCAAATGATTTTTTTTAATTTTCCATAGAATATGGTATCTATGAAACCTACTCAGCCTTTTGGTTTGGCTATTTTTAAAATCATTGATAGATATCATACCGACACGCAAAAGAAACGCAACAAGCAGTAATCTACAAATGTTTGATTTTTTTATCTTATGATTTTTAAAAGCGAATAAAGTGAGGCTAAAATCACTTTTCAGAACATCAGAGACTTGATAAAATTGTTAAAGATTTACTTTCTACTATACTAAGTAACATATGAATGTTAAAACACCCCTCCCAGCCACTCGCGTAAAATGTAGGACTGTCCTACACAACAATCGCAGCTTAATTTCTACGATACATTAGGTTCATTAACATCAAGATCTGAGCGAAGGAAATATTCTTTGGCATTTTTAAATGCCCGTTTTTCAGATGATTAGGTCGAATTTTCTCTAACTTAGAGCAGTGTAGCCACCCTTTGACTTCCGGTACAAGAACTTTCCGTAATGCATATTTAACGTAAGACGCAAGACCCTGTTTAGGCGTAATGTAGTGAAATTTCGCATCAGCAACTCTCCATCACAGTGAAATTTTCCAGCTAAAGCACTGAAAATGCGTACATAAGAAATTTTCAAGTAACCTTTGAGTCTACTTAACAGAAATCAAAAATTGCATATTTAACGTTAAATATGCAATTTTTGATTTCTGTTAAGTAGACTCAAACTTGACTTCCAGACATGGTATGGAAATCGTTCAACCGTTAAATTACCAATGTTTACCAAATTGAAAGTATTCATATGTTTAAGTTATAAAAATCCTTACTTAATTATTTCCCCCTAAAGTAGGGTGTTGCGTTTCTTTTGCGTGTCAGTATATTATCTTGATAACTGAAATCCTCAAAAAATTATATTTTGTTGGTTTTTGTCAACATGAATTATCTCCCCTATTCAGCTTGAAATTAGAAATAATACTGCACATATATAGATATAATTTTATGTAAAGGAGAAAGTCCGAAAACTGTCCATTCTGTGAGAGAAAGAACTGTTCGAGGCCCGAAGGGCCGAGAATAGTTTTTTCTCTCACAGAATGGACAGTTTTCGGACTTTATCCTACTTTAAACATTTTCTCTATTGTTAACTTAATAAACTGTCCCATGTGATGGTTTTGTATTTGCTATGATTATGTAACACACTTGATTGTACAGAAAGTGATAGGTGAAAACAATAGCTGCATTGTTTAGCTTAATGGACAGTGCCAGGTAAATTTAAATTTAAATGATAGCTCACTTGATTTCTGACTACTTCCCATGTAAAGCTTCATAAGCAAGGTTGTCCTTATCGGATGGAAAAAGTAATATTACATATTTCTCCAAAATACAGGCCATAGGGTGGTGAATACTCTAAAGTAGATTAGGCACAAGCAGAGGCCTGTGGTGTAGGTAAGCAGATTCTAAAGTTAGTGTTCCAGTTTAAAAATATCACAAATCTTTGTGAACAATCAAGATTTTAGGACACTATACGAATCATTCTTTGAGAACAAGAGTGGTGACCCGCATGTATGAAGCTGAGATTGAAGAATGGCTAATAATAGAGAAAATCAGGTCACAAATCTGTTATAGTTTGATCCTAAATTGAACCAACAATGAAAAGCAACATGGAGTAAATGAAATAATTCGTGGAAATATGGGGGATTCAGATGATGGGAAGTGTACGAAAAAAAAATGAAAATTTGTGATTCTTGTCCCAAAAATGATTCTGACTGCAGTGCAACTAGTAAGATTATCATTTCATCAGGAAATATACCTTTCTCATTAAAGTTAATTTGCTTTTGGATATATTTTTATTTGTTGGATATATATTCATGGAATGGATCTACCATATCCAGCATTCATTTACAAATGCTGCAAAGAGGATTGAACGTTTGTGTATTAAAAAAGAATCTTCTGGATGTGGATGTTCTAAAATTATTATGCATCAGGATTTTCATATGTATCTTAATTGCATTGGATTTGTCTTTTCCAAAGATGATATACTGTTGAACATTTCATATACAAATGTTTGATATTTATGCACAATTGTGTATTAAATAAAAAAATTATTTGTCTGTTTTCATCACTAATGAAGTTCAGAAGGTATATTGCATTTTGTAGGCATTTAGATTACATAAATTCCTTAAAATATACATAATTACACTTTTTTGCAACATTTAAAACCTGTACATTAAGTTTTCTTTAAAATTGTACATTGAGTTGACAAAAACTGTCGATTAAGTTAAGAATTGAGAGTTTTTTCAACTTAATGTACAGTTACAGGTGACTTAATGTACAGGTTTTAAATATCCAAATATACTATCCAATATAAAGTACTAAAAACACAAAGGATTACATAACAAAAATGTTTTAATAATGAAAATAAATAATTGTGTTGAATATGGATTTCAAACTATAACGAAATTGTTTTGAAATGTTATTTACGTTTTCACATGTATAAATACATGTATATACTTGACTTTTATTTGATCTTGACTAAAAGTGGATTTCCCATTTTTTGTATGAAACTCTTCAATGACTTTTGGAAATTAATAATCATTTGCACAAAAATGTTTTTATTATTTTATTTACCATAAGGTATGGTGTCTTTGAAATCAGCTCTGCCTTTCTGTTTGGCTGTAGTGTATTTTTTCTTTAAATTTTTATCATAATAGCTGAATTCAGCTGTAAATCCATTTAAAATTAAAATTTTAGTTTTTCTCGACATGGATTATCTCCCCTTTTCAGCTTAAAATTAAAAACTATTACTGGACGTGGTAATATTTCGATTTATTATGAAAATTAAATAATTTCATTGTATTTGAGATTGGAAATGTAATAAACCTGGATCGTTTTGCGTCGAGAAAAGTGCAAAATGTAATAACGCAAAATGTAACAACAAAATTTATAGAATGTACATTTTTCGTTAATACATTTTGTGTCGAGATAAACGCAAAATGTTTAACGTGCTTTTTTGTTGTTACATTTTTGCATTATTTTTCCATTCAAGACAACGCAAAATGTAATAAAACAATATGTAATAAAACAAAATACAATTAATTTTTTGATTGCGTTTAACATATACATATTACCAACATGGAAAACACGTTCTAAAAATATTTAGAACTAGAACATTGAGACCAGCGTTAGGGTTTTTACGGACATAAATACCTCAAAATGTATTTTTTCTGACTCTGACTTTCGTTATATTGAATTCACTTAATTAAAAAGCATTAATTTAATTATAATTGGCATATTTTTTTATCGATTTATTAAATTTATAACCATGTACACATATTTTATTACTATATATTGACCATAGGTCCATTAAAAGCTGTTGATATACATGGTCGGCATTTGTACATTGGTTAACAAAATTAATAAAAAGTGTATGTGTGTGTCAAGCGAGGAGGGGCAGGGATAGGAAGGGGTGTTTACTTCGTGTGTTTATTATTCTATTACTATGGACATGCAGAAACAATCCTTTATAGATGGCGAGAGAGAGAGAGAGAGAGAGAGAGAGAGAGAGAGAGAGAGAGAGAGAGAGAGAGAGAGAGAGAGAGAGAGAGAATTTTGTCTTTGCTTGTCTACAATGCTGTTGATTTGCATGGAAGAGTATCGTTAAATTATTGTCAATAAACACCTTCCCGCTATATATTTAAATCTGCCTGTACAAATAGGGTTTTTAAAAATGATTCCTTACATTTGCCTATAAAAAAGCAAATAAACACTGCTGAATAACCACCCCCTTCCAACAAGTAAATTAAATCAATATATATAATCAAATTCATTAATAGTAAGAAATTGCATATACATGTATCTCTTTTTTCCCTTTGTTTTCTTTTCTTTTCATTTGCCACCATTCTTTTGAAAATTGTACTAAATCTTGCTGACCAAAAAGTATGTTATAACATTTTGCGTTCTTGACTTTTGCTTAAAATCGACGCAAAATGTAACAACGCAAAAGTAATAATCTAAAAATCGTACTATTACATTTTTCGTTGATCTCGACGCAAAATGTAATAACGCAAAATGTAATAATCCTCAAAAGTATGTTGCTACATTTTGCATTATTAAATTCTGCATTGCTTTCGACGCAAAATGTAATAACGCGAAATGTAATAATTCAGGTTTATAACATTTCTCGTTGTTATTACATTTGGCGTTGTAACAGTGCGTGAATATGGTCGATATCAACGCACTTTGAAAATAACTTTTATTTTTCAAAGTGCGTTGATTTTGTCCCAAATTTAACACACTTTGATTTTTTTTTTCAAAGTGCGTCATTTTTCAGAATGCTTTGTAACACAGCCTTTAGAAATATCAGAATTTTGCCACCGAAAGAGCAAGACAAAATCAGTCCGTATTACGGTTTTCAAAAATATTTTTTTCGAATGAAAAAATATTTAAGGTAGAGGAGAGATAATTTTGTGCTGATTAGCTGTTCGAGTGTCTAAATTCAGTTACGTTGAGAAGTAAAATTACTCACAAAGATAGAAATAGATATTCAACGAGGAAAATAATTGACTGAGGATCATTCTTCTAATCGTTGCCTAACTTTCAATACTGTGTTTTGAAGTCAGTTGTTCATAAAAGTTGAAAGTCATATTAGCAAGATCAGTTACAGACGATGATATCTCGTTATTACAAGAAAAGTGTATTGAGGCAGAAGGAGAGAGGAGAAGCAATAACGTTGTCATTAAACAAAGGGCGACATGGACATCAGGGTCATTACACTAACGATACAATAATAAAATGTTTAAAGTATCAAGTTAATTTTTTCAACACTTTCTGTTCTTTTTTGTTTAAACTTCTTTATATTATTTAAGCGGTAAAAATCTCATGACAGCAGCCCACAAACACATGAAAACGCTCCAATACACAACAACTTTTCTCTCATATATGTATGATTTTTTAAATCAAATCCAAACATACCAATTGATTCAAAGATTTACTATTAATTATGGAAAATAAGTCATTAAAAATGGTATGCTAACACATGTAGAACAATAAATAGCATTTTACGATTTTGAATGAAATTAAATGAACGTTCAAAATGAAAATGCACACTAGCTGGATTTATTTTGAAATATCATGTATCCAATTAATGTTCATGACGTCACATAAAGCAACGTCAACGTTATCGAAAAACTATGCTACCATTACAATTACATAAAACATAAGTAAAGCTCTGAACAGGCATTTATTTATGATTTTGTAAAATATACACCCTCTGAAAGAACTTGGAGGAATATAATTAATTTTGACATTGGACCGAATTTGCGACAAGTGAACCAGGTCCTTTAATATTTGGTTCATTAAAAATATCATTTAGAATATTCAAATCTGAATTAATCTTTTCCACATAATAAAACAATCATCCATATATCTTTTCCAATTCCTATAAAGATGTTCGCAAAATTCTTCATCAAATTGTTCACTAGCTTTTTCATATAGTGCTTCATCTAAGTATGTGACGGAGCCATTTCGATATCATTGAAAGTAAACAAATTGTTCCTTAAAACTAATTCTGTTGATTCTAATAAAATTATTTGGTAAATCGTTTGTCAATTTCATTTCTGTAATTTTTAATCCAAATAAAATTTTAAGCCTTGGTTCCTCGGATACTGGTTACATGTATATCGATGTATAAATTTACTACATCTAAAGTTACTTTTGTATTATAATCGTCTTGGTTAAATACATGTGTAGATGTCTTAAAAAATCACAATCGTTTCGGACAAAACTTTTAACGTGTTGGTAGGGAAGTTTCAACACTATATCTATTAGATTGCAGAGACGCTGGTTTTGGTGCATTGGGTCCTCCAACAATCTGTCGGAATGTTAGATCTTGGGGATTTTCACAAACAATATATTCCACGATTTGTTATTTTTCATGGCTTCTTTGATTAATTTTGATTTGTGTTTTAGGTAGGCCATAGAAAGAGCTTTCCCTATAGTCGAAATTAGTTACAATATCTTCCTCTTTTCTGTTAGTTGTTAAGCATGTGTGTTATATTTTTTTAATAGAAAGCTGCGTTTATAATACCACGTCTTCTCCTGTATAGGCTTCTTCAATGATGATTGTTTCATCGCTTGCAAAGGATCCTACTGCTTTCTCCTTTTTTGACAAATTATGTTTTACTTAATTATCATATGTAAAACATCCTTAACAACAGTCACCCGCGTGGCGCAGTGGTTAGAGCGTCTGCTCTAGAGTCACGAAGTAAGGAGTCAATCCTAGCGTCGCGGGTTCGAATCCCACTGTGGGACGTGGAGACCGGTTTTTCGGATGAGACCGTATAAACCGAGGCCCCGTGTCGCAGTAAGTGCTGGCACGAAAAAGATCCCTCACTGTTCAAAGGCCCTGAGTGCCGAGCCTTGGACAAAATTTTTAGCCCTCCACCGGCAAGTGGTGGCGTTTCCATATGAGTGAAAAAATCTCGAGAGGGATTTTAAACAACATACAATCAATCCATCCTTTACAACATCCTTGAAAAGGTGAGTAATATAGGAGAGAAAATGATGTAGCTTCTGCTAGATCTCATGAATAGGCATACATTTAACATTACAGAAAAAACAGCCATGTTAAAAAAAAGTCACCACCCAAGATGTGGAATCAGTCCTTTTTTTTACAGGAAATCCAACAGATTATTTTTTAAAACAAAAGACAATTCAATATTCATTCTTTTTTTTTTTACCTGTGAGAGTTCTAATTCTAATTCAATATATGTCATCAGGATGCGATATGCATTATATAGGCCAAACTGGGGACACCCTTATGAACCGAATGACTGTCTATCGTCAACAAATTCGTCAAAGCGAGTACCAATGCCCTACTGTGAGCGGACAAAATTCTGCTGATAACATTTCTCCTAACTTTACAGTGTCTGCTATATAAAAGTGGTACAACAAAGCCTTCGGGAAAAAAAAACATGAAACCAAGGAAGAAACGTAAGCGTATCCTTTGTGTCTTTACAAACACATCGTGTGATAAACGTTTTTGAAAACAATTACCGGTACTTGATTACATATTTTGGATTCACTCAAAGGTAAAACGTTGTGGATTACTTCAAACCAAGAAAACAGTTCAAAAAACATCATTTGTCGTACCAAAATCATTTGCTGTCCCAACGAATCATTCATCTCTTCAATTTCCAATATCTTGTCAACTCAGCGGTATTGATGATATGTCGAGCTTTGATAGAATGCAAGGGGCATATTAAATTGCGATATTTCTTCCAAATCCTTGTTTCAGGTAAAAAATGGTTCTCTATATCCATTGGAATTGTATTAACCCCATCTGTTCGACATCTAAAGCCTTTAACAAAGTGTACTTTTCTGTAAAATGTTCTTGCTAAATTATTCAACATTTCCTCTATTCTTTCTTGTATTCTCCATGTTTGTTCTCTTTTCAAAGCATATCCTTCCACCGGCTGAAATATTTGGAGTTGTATAGAATCTTTAGTGACGGATAAAATGATATTGCACTCACTATACAAAAACAAGGCAGCGTTACTGTAAAGGCAAGAGGTTCCATCATTTTCGAGTACTTCCCAACCTTCTTCTTGCATACAAAGAACAATAAGGCGAAAAAACAAGAAAAATGGAAGAAATTCGAATTGATAAACAAGTACAGATGATTTACTTTCCGATTTATTGATGAGATCTAGAAGTTCTATTTCGATTTCTTTACGATTCATGCACGGAACATAGTAGGATGTTGTACCAATGGCTAGCAAACCAAGTCTTTGCATAAAATTAAGAAGAGATTTCTTATGATATTGCAGAAATAATTCATCTCGCTTATTAGGCATGTCTTTGTACCTTTCGTCATCTTTCCTAAGCTTGTCAAACAATTCTTCATCTTTATGTCTCCAAATCTCCTCAAGAAGTCGAACGCGCAAATTTCCCGTTTTGTAATATTCATCCCAGTCTCCTTGGGTCACAGGAATACCTTTGAAATGCTCTTCGTCTGTTATGATATGCTTGAAAGCGTCAATAAACCATTGAACATCAATAATTACATATTCGTGCAAATCATTTTCATTAAAATATAAAGCTTTTCCTGCATCATGATAATAACGCAGCATATCGTGTGTTCCCTTTTCAGTATTATAAGAACTTTTCTGTTCTTTAGCAGTTACTTTTGATACATCCATTGTTATTTCTGAGATTGTCAAGATTCTCTTTCTTTTCTTTTGTTGGTTAATTTCTATTCCAAAGAAAAGCCATTCTTTTGGAATATCTTTGCTCCATTCTTTTTGGGAAGCTATCTTGAAAAAACAAGATTCTATTTCATGGAGAGGTAAAGTGAAATCTGCACAATAAACGTTTTTGTCTGTGATGTACCGTGATAAATTCGATGTATTAGGAAACTGGCGACGCAATTTATCAATCAATTCAGTTGTATCCTGCATTGATAAAAGATTTTTATTACACATTCTAACAAGGTGATTCCTAAATACCCCTCCCCAAACTTCGTTTGCGGAGGTGGGGGGGGTATAATATACAAGTGGTAATAATATACGGACTGTTTTCTCTTTCTCTAATAAGATCACATTTGGCACTTCGCTTTTCTATTTAGTATCACATTACATTTCTTAGAGTATTTACAAAAATATACAAATTGGAGGGCAAGCTTAATTAATGACAATTTTAATTATTGTATACTTGTCTTCCTAATACTTCAGATAATCATAGGTAAATATTATAAACATTCATGTACATTTAACGCATTCCAAAATCAAAACAGAAAATCTTTTTTTCTGTTTTAAGCATTTTGCCCTTAGGTATTGACAAAACTCAACAAATAACACAGTTTACAAGATATTTATTGATGAATATCAAAAGTTTAAAGAATGCAAAACATCGTTTACATAGCTAGATTTTACGGAGTAAATTTCCTCCCAAAAACTATCACTGAAACAGTTTTCACTACCACATTACAATTTGAAAAAGATAAAAATCTACAGGGTA
This sequence comes from Saccostrea cuccullata, assembly GCF_032062105.1. NCBI lineage: Eukaryota > Metazoa > Mollusca > Bivalvia > Ostreida > Ostreidae > Saccostrea > Saccostrea cuccullata. The sequence goes on along the minus strand of NW_026921436.1, from coordinate 79,163 downwards.
AATTTCCGCTCAAAAATGACACTGATACAGTTAACATACAGTAGTCAATTCAAAAGCGACTATCCTTGATATTACAAGATTTTACGGGGTAGATTTCCTCCAAAAGAATATCACTGATACAGTATTCACTACAACAATTACAATTTGAAAATAGCACAAAATCTACAGAGTAAATTTCCTCTCTTAATTCACATTGGTGCATTGTGCATTCAGTATTTCAAAGCCAAAGCAACCATCGTTCACATACCTAGATTTTACGGAGTAAATTTCCTCCCAAAGAATATCACTGATACAGTGTTCACCACTTCAATTACACTTTGAAAATAGCGAAAATATACAGGGTAAATTTCCTTTCTAAATTAACATTGGTTCATTGCATATTCAGTATTTTAATACAAAGAAACCATCATTAACATAGCTAGAATTTATGGAGTAAATTTCCTCCTAAAGAAAATCACTGATGCATTGTTCACCACTACATTTCAAAATAGAAAAAAATTCTACAGAGTAAATTTCCTCCCTAAATTCACATTAGTGCATTGTACATTCAGTATTTCAAAGCCAAAGAAACCATCGTTTACATACCTAGATTTTACGGAGTAAATTTCCTCCCAAAGACTATCACTGATTCGATGTTCACCACTACAACATTACAATTTGAAAATAGCAAAAATCTACAGGGTAAATTTCCTCTCTAAATTCACATTGGTTAATTTCACATTCAGTATTTCAAAGCAAAAGAAACCATCGTTTACATACCTAGATTTTACGGAGTAAATTTCCTCCCAAAGAATATCCCTGATACGATGTTCACCACTACATTTTAAAATAGGAAAAAACTCTACAGAGTAAATATCCTCTCAAAATGCACGTCGGTGCATTGTACATTCAGTATTTCAAAGCCAAAGCAACCATCGTGTGCACAGCTAGATTTTAGGGAGTAAATTTCCTCCCAAAGACTATCACTGATATAGTGTTCACAGCTACATTTCAATATGAAAATAGCAAATATCTACAGGGTAAATTTCCTCTCAAAATGGCATTCATACAGTAAACATACAGTAGTCAATTCAAAAGCAAATAGCCTTTATATAACAAAACTTCACGGGGTAAATTTCCTCCCAAAGAATTTCACTGATACAGTGTTCACTACTAACATTACAGTTTGGTAATAAAAATCTACAGAGTAAATTTCCTCTCTAAATTCACATTTGTGCAATGTACATTCATTGAAAGCCAACGCAACCATCGTTTACATAGCTTGTAGATTTTACGGAGTAAATTTCCTCCCAAAGAATATCACTCATACAGTGTTTACTACTACAATTAAAATTTGAAATTAGCACAAGAGTAAGTGTCCTATCAAAAATGACATTGATACAGTATATATTGGGTCTTTTAGACAGCTTAACTTTACGGAGTAAATACCCCCCCCCCCCTCCCAAAGTATAGCACTGATACACATGTACAGTTTTCAACATATCTATAAAACGTTAATATTTTCAAGTAAACAAAATCTACAGAGTAAATATCCTCTCAAAAATGACATTGGTGCATTGTACATTCAGTATTTGAAACCGAGCCGTATTTGATTTTACCATGTTTACGGAATCAATTTCCCCCCAAAGAGTATCAGTGATACAGTGTTACCTACTAACATTTACAGTTTGAAAATAGAAAAAATCTACAGGGTAAATTTCCTCTCTAAATTCACATTGGTTCATTGCACATTCAGTATTTCAAAGCCGAAGCAACCATCATTAACATACTAGATTTTACAGTCATTATTTGCAGTAAGAAAATAACATTATATATAGAAAACAGCAGACCATCAGAGGGTTAATTTCCTCTAAAAAGAAATTTATACAATATACACTTTTTACAGGAAAGAAACATACATGTTACAAAGAAGACTTTCGAGGGACATTTTTATCTCAATATACTAATGATGTAATACATTATTATTTAATCTTTAAAAAAAATTAACAACATATAATCTATACAAACGCATACAGTTTTTTGACGGATTTCAAGCCGTATTCAACGAGCGGAGGGGGTTCAATGCGCATGCAGTAGCATGTTGACGTCACAAACAATATCTCAAAGAACGTTGAAAATTGTATTGTCCAGTCTATATCCGAGAAGGAAAAAATGGAGAAGGAGGCAAGTCCCTCTCTTGATTATTGTCGAACAATTTGATTTCAAACACATCCATCACGTTTACTTTCTTTGACCGAAGCTCCACTTCTATGCTTTCCTTATGGCTGATGCCATTGAACACTAGCTGAATGCATTTCCAACATGTCCAAAGGAAATCTGGCCGCAATATTTTGAACAAATCCATAGTTGACCTATTGATAAAATTTTTAGACTCGTAAATCATCTCATATAATTAAATTTTTAAACTTTAAATTTTTCAAAACCCATGGGCATTTATTTCTTTAAGCATGCCGGATTACATGTAGCTGACCACAGTCGAGCAGTGGTGCTTGCACAATTTTTGTAAAATCGAAAAATAGTCTTTCCGTTGGTTTTTCGTATGGAAATTTCATTCATCTAAAGAACACGTATATATACCCCCAGTCTACACACACAGTTAGACAAACTGAGACAAGATGAATTTTATTTGAGGATGATGTCAATTTTCTCATATAAATCCAGATCATATACTTTTGCATTAAACACGATTTTGAATTCAGATTAGTTCAGACAGTACATTTGCAATTTAAACACTAATTACTGACGCCAAAAGGGGAGTTCAGAGAGGTAAATGATGACATGTACATGCAGGTAGTTTTACTACAAATAAAATGATCGCTAAAGTGTTTGGCATTTCACACAATAAAGCAACCACCTTGACCAAAGATCGAAATCCTCATGTAACTGTAGATAAGGATAGAATTCATATGCCAGACACTACCTTAATTACACTTATCGTAACATATACATATATAATTGAAAATTTACCTTTATTATTCAATGTTTGGTCTGTGTTTAGTTATTTCTCCATTCATCAGAAAACAGTCACTTTTATATCCAATCGTCACTTAAACCACTCCTGAAATAATTGCGATCACTTATTGAGGGGCAGTCTAACTTGGTTTTCTTTCCCTAACTTGCTTCGTGTTCTCTGCGACTTTGAAGTGAATAAGCCACTGGGCACAATGCAAATATCCGATGCCGCCAATTTCAAAACTGCCTTACACACAAATCATCATTTGGGGTAAATAACGGGAAACGGAAAAATAAACTGTTTTCACACAGAACTTGAAAACAAATTCATTGTTTTCAAGATAAATGAATGAATTAGCGTCAATAAGTTGTTGTGAGAGAAAATTGAGATGGTGTGTTTCTTATCATTTCATCATTTTCTTTTCCGATGCGTGAGTCCCCGCTGTTACATTTGTAATCAACCCCTTGTATTGGATAGAGCTGCGGCCATGTCATAATATTCTGACCTAAATCAAGCTGTAAGTTCACATTTTTTCACCATCAAAATCTAAGCCCGACAAAATCACAGGTCGCCCTATTTACATTTTGTTATGTAACATATACCCAGCTAACACAAAAACATTTTTAAAATGTTTTTAAAACATTTTCAAAATGTTGCGAAAACATTTTTTAAAAATGTTTTAATCACGTGATTTTGTATGGTTTTTTAAACGTTTTTAAAACATTTTAGTGAAATATTTCAGCAAAATGTTGTCAGAACATTTTCTTAAAATGTTGCAAAAACATTTTCAATAATGTTTTAATCACGTGTATTTGTATGTTTTTTTTAAACGTTTTTAAAACATTTTAGTGAAATATTTCAGCAAATGTTTCCGGAACATTTTCTTAAAATGTCACAAAAACATTTTACAACAATGTTTTAATCACGTGATTTTGTATGGTTTTTTTAAATGTTTTTAAAACATTTTACAAAATATTTCAACAAATGTTATCATAACATTATTTTTAAATGTAACAAAAACAATTTCAAAAATGTTTTATTCACGTTTAATTGGTTTGGTTTTTAAAACGTTTTCAAAACATTCAAGTCGAGGTTACGAAAGTATTTTTCCCGAATTTTTACTTTATCTCATTAAATAATGAAATATTTATATTTTAAAAGAAATAAACACAAATTATATTTAATTTTTGAATCTTTCATACAAACCCATATTCAATATGTTAATCACATTTAAATTCCATTCTCGGTACAAGTTTTAATTTATTTTATAAGTCACCGGGTTTTTAAAGGTTGAAAACGGCGTCTAATCCATTCACTGAATTTTAAAAGAACAGAATCACAGAAATCCTATGTTCACTGTAAACATGGTATAGGTAGAACAGAGCGGCGGATCTATAAGACTTAGTTAGAATCACATACACTGAAAAGGCTGATAAGATACTGCCCCTCGGAGAGAATAGCACAATCTGTAAAGATAAGGAAAATTGTGTTTGTATCAGCGTTCTACATCTAATGTATCTTAAGATAATAAATGAAAATATACAAAAAATATTTTAAATAATTATATCAAATTTAAGTTCTTTCCTCATTTGCATTGAAAAAAGCAGAACAATATTATTGAAGAGTAATAGTATTTACGTACACCTTTGCCTTCACCAAAGGCGGGTCTTTTGAATGTGGGAATTTGAAAATACGGATGATGCAACCAACACCATGCTGTAAAGAAATTTCATTTTTAAATCAACATATTGTTTGATGATTAACATTTCACAAAGACAACGAATAATTGAATCAAGGATATATTTGTGTTGCCTTAAGAATGAAATATTCAAATCAAATGCAGCTATATAACCTTAACGCTTTGTCATTGCTACATACATTTGTACAAAGTTATTGTTGATCATACACTGGTAGTATAAAAGTAATTTTAAATGATCTTTTAAAGTCTATGATAAAGGAATAATTCTTACCATTCAAAGTTAATAAATCCCGAGGTTATTATTGTGGTGTATATGGTGCAAAGTCTTCTCATTCAAATCGGCACGGAGTAAGCGCGCACATCTTGTTTACCAGAATTCAAAATTTGGCCTAGATAAGCAGCAAACCACTATACTCTGTAACGCGCTGCCCAGCAGGAGAATTGCATAAGAGGTTATCATGACACTGAAACTGACCAGTGTGCCAATCCCTATCTAATGCCTCAGAGTAAAATTCTGGGAGTGGATCACAGATTTGATGAAGAGCATTTTTTTTTAAAAAGACATTAAGATTTTTATTTAATGCTTATGATTTTATACATTTATTTATATTTTAAATTTTTTGTTTGTCTATCCTTTCATTTATTGATTTTTTTATTTGTGTCATCAAAGGACTTTATATAAATTATGTCTGTTTTATCAATAAGCCAAAACTAGAAATCATTATAAAATACCGCAAAAAAATCTTTCAATTAAAAAATAACTACAATTCCTCATTTTAACACTATTCTTTCTATATATGCTTTTTTTTCTTCATAAACTAAATTTTAGAAAAATCGCAATAATACATTATTTGAATGTTTTAAGAACATTTTGAAAACAACAGCAGCAATGAAAAATGAAGTCTTTAAAAAAAAAAAAACACATTAAATTGAATGTTCTTAAATCATTCTCACAACATACTCTTAAAGTTACTAAACGAATTAAATTGTGCTGCAATTACATAAATGTTTCAGAAACATTTTGAAAATGTTTCCAAAAAATGTCAAAACTTTAATAAAAATGTTTCAATTGTAGTGAAAATAATTATTTTAGTTAATGTTTTAAATAAACATTTTCACTGCCTAGGCCGAAAAATATCCGGAATTGAATGTTTTTAACTAACAGCGATATTAAGAATGTTTTAAAAATATTTTTAAAATGTTCCTTACAAATGTTTTAGAAACGTATATGCAAAGTTTCCGATTTACAGAAAAAGAATGTTTCATTTCATGTTTTAAGAACGTTTTTAAAACGTTTTATAAGATCTTTGATATTTGGAAGCTATAAAAACCCTTAAATGAATTAAGAATGTTTCAAAAACATTTTGACAACGTTCCTTCCAAATGTTTCAGAGACGTATTTATGCAATGTTTCAGATTTATGGAAAAGGAATGTTTCATTTCATGTTTTAAGAACGTTTTTAAAACGTAATATAAAAATCTTTGATATTTGAAAGCTAAACATACCTTTTGAAACATTTTTAAAACGTTTCAAAAATATTTTAGAAAAATGTTCCCAAAGGATTTAATCATAAGCTTTTTGAAAACATTTAAAAATGTTTTTAAAATGTTATAACGAGAAAAAGAAATGTTTTAAAAACATTTTTAAAATGTTTAGTCTGAAATGTTTTGAAAAAAACTTTTTACAATACCAATAAAATGTTTTGAAAATGTTTTGTGCTACCTGGGTACTTTGCTGCAATTGCATAAACATTATCTTCTCATGCAGCAGTAACCGAAATTGAGGTTTCAAAGATGTGATAAAAATCATGGACTTTTATTCTTTTTAGTTGATCTATCGACACTAACACCATGAGGTCAAAAAAATACAAAAATAGACTTTAGAAAAAGCTAACGCCAAAGCAATACTGATAAAAAATGTTTTGAACTTTCAATTTTAAAAACTCAAATAATGTAAATCATTTTAAATAGAAAAAATATATATCGCCTTCCTTTTTATATGCCTGTATTTTCTATTCCTAGCTGCATTTTATTATTTACGACTTGTATTCGATAATGGTGTATTGGGTGTTATACATCTGATCTTAATTACTAAGACTGTTATTCTTAAATTTTGTAAGCATCTAGATATATTATCTATCAAACCTGAAAGCGCAAGCTGACCTCTGAGAAATTGTCAATAATGTAAATCCATTGAAGTTTATTCCATTTTACTATTTACATGTTTTACATATACTCTACTACTACATGTATCGCATATGCATGTATAATTATTTCATGTGACAGTATATTAATTAATACATTATTCAAAATGTTTATTTTTCAGGATATAACAAAAATATGAACAGTAAACATTTACATGCAAAGAAATCTTGTCCGATTGACGCACACCGATGAAGTCAATAAAAGTGTAATTGATAAAAATCACCCATATTCCCCAAACGCTGGCAATACAGTTTACGGCAGCAGATTTCGATTTCAGGAGGGTGGATCCTAGGTTTTCAGCTTTTTTGATTAAAGAAAAATAAACTTGATACATTCCTCCATTTATTTCTATCAGTGATACTTTTACATTAAAATGAAAATACTAACATAGCCAATTAGGTTGTGTCTAGGTATCACAACGGTAAATGTTTTCACAAAAAAATCGTAAAAAAAGAATCAGGTAATTGTTTACTTGAAAGAAATATTTAGCAGGAGATGTTAAACATTACCTGTCACAATAGCTGACACATTCTTACACACAAAACGGTACCTACACGGCATTTTCTTTTTCCATTTGCAAACAGGGCTACCTCAAATCCACGCGATTTTTAATGTGTTTATAAACATTCCGAGTGCATCACAGGTAGTAGCCTCCCATGCCCGGAAAAAAGGTCCTTTCAATAACCTTTATTTGTTCATAAAGTACATAAAATTTACTAGACACAGGTACCAAATTTGTAAAAATGGCTTGGGAGAGAATAGAAAAACGTCTCAAAAGAAAAGAAAATCAATTTGATATGTATCGACCTATATTTGACTAAGTTCATTTTGATTGGTAAATTACCGGTGTGATACCTCTACCCATTTCGTACTCCTCCTCCCTCTTGTTTAATCAGGAAATGATGCCGACTTCCGGGAATTTCGTACCCTTTTCCCCATAATTCGACGTGCAGTACTTCAAGAATTACAAGTTCATCGTACCCCAAGTTAATTTATACTAAGGGAAATAAAATTATATGGAAAAACGTAAATAAAAAATTGAAAGACAGCTTATTTCTACTAACGATTTAGTTTACTACAATTAATAATTTTTATAACTTTCTTTTTCTTTAATTTACTTTTTTCAGTATTTGATAAATATAACCCCCCCCCCCCCCCCCCCCCCCCCGAAAAAAAGAATGGGTGCAAAGGCTTCTTAATAATTAGTTTTGTACTTTTGTTTTAAACCCAATTAATTATTTTATCAGTATTGCTTTTTCCTTATTAATTATTTTATTTTTGTTAAATATTTTTAAAAGTTGATTTTAGCAATATAGATAGATATCCTTTCCAAGAAAGGAAACATGCCAAGAAAACCTTAGCATTCTATCAATGGCGATCGACTTCTGCAGGATGGGCAATGTGATACCTCCATAGACCTAAAGAATACATGCTGAGCACATATTGCTCCTAATCGAGAATTAATGGTTGGAAGATCTGATAACCATATGTACTTAACTGTGTGGGATTGTTTCGCATAACATGGAATAAAGAAAGTAATTTTGCAGACACTATATTTTGAACTAAGATAGAATGTCTTTTTTTTATTTTGGCAACTTCATGTACCTAATAATAGCAATTCTCCCGAACCCTTTCGAGAAGACATGTAAGATCTGTTGTCGAAAAGTTTTGCTAAAAACAGTTATTTTCTTTTAATTTCTCAAAAATAATTTAGTCTATCTGTGCATTTTTTAATTATTAAATATTTCAAAGAGAGTTATGCTAAAACACTCGGGAATTCAACTTAATAAAAAAAAATCGATATCAGCCAGTGTAAAAGAAAAGACAATCTCGGCCTTATCCAAGTTCCCCTGTAGTTAAAATCTTTTTTATACATGTATATTTCTTTAAATTTGTAAATATACAAATTATACAGTATTAGTGTTTAAAGTTAAAAAAAGGCATGTTTAAATTAAAAAAAGAAGGAATAGACGATTGTGTAACTGTAATTACGCTAAATAAAATAATATATATTTCAAATTTTTACTATCATTCTTCACAATTTTGGCAGTCTGACATCAAATAATCTGTAAATAATAAATTACAATAGGATCGAAAGACACTGGCATAAAGAAAGCAATTTACAATATTGGAGTTCTATTGTCAAAAAAAGTTTTTTTTTATATAAAACTTATTTTTCTCTTTTTTAATCTCATTGTGTTAGTGTAGATATATCATCGAAAAGGAATAATTGTCCGTGATTTTTTTCACATCTTCATGATCTTTGAAACCGCATATTTACAAAAAATAATAAATACTACGACACGAGTAGATAATGTTAATGCACTCGCAGCAGAGTATAATGTTAAATATCTACAAATTGTGAGAAATAGTATGGCAACTTGTGCTTTTGACAGGCTTAGATTTTGATGGTGAGAAAATGTTGAAATTACAGCTTAATTTAGGTCAGATTATTATGACATGGCCGCAGCTCTATCCAATACAAAGGGTTGATAACAAGTGTAACAGCGGGGATTCATACAGCGGAAAAGAAAATGGTGAAATGATGAGAAGCAGACCATCTCAATTTTCTCTCACAACATCCTAATTCATTTATCATGAAAACAATGGATTTGTTTTTAAGTTCTGTGTTAAAACAGTTTATTTTTCCGTTTCCCGTTTTATATCCTACATAATGATTTGTGTGTATGGCAGTTTTGAAATTTGCGGCATCGGATATTTGCATTCTGCCCAGTGGTTCATTTACTTCAAAGTCGCAGAGAACACGAAGCAAGTTAGGGAAAGAAAACCAAGTTAGACTGCCCCACATTCTGTGAACGCAATTATTTCAGGAGTGGTTTAAGTGACGACTGGATATAAAAGTGACTGTTTTCTGATGAATGGAGAAATATTGAAACCAAGACCAAACATTGAACAATAAAGGTATATTTACAATCATATAATTATGTATATGTTACGATAAGTGTAATTAAGGTAGTGTCTTCAAATGAATTCTACCCTTAACTACAGTTCATGAGAATTTCGATCTTTGGTCAAGGTAGTTGCTTTCATTTTTTCTCTGAACTCTCCTTTTAAAATTCAATTTAAGGCGTTAGTAATTAGTGTCTTAATTGCATATGTCCTGTCTGAACTAATCTGAATGCAAAATCGTGATTAATGCAATAGTATATGATCTTGTTTTATATGAGAAAATTGACATCATCCTCAAATAAAATTTATCTTGTCTTAGTTTGTCTAAATATGTGTGTAGACTGGGGGTATATGCACGTGTTCTTTATATAAATGAAATTTCCATACGAAAAACCAACGGAAAGACTATTTTTCGATTTTACAAAAATTGTGCTAAGCACCACTGCTCGACTATGGTGCACAACATGTAACCCGGCATGCGTGAAGAAATAAATGCCCATGGGTTTTGAAAAATTGAAATTTTAAAAACAATTATATGAGATGATTTACGAGTCTAAAAATTTTATCAATAGGTCAACTATGGATTTGTTCAGAATATGGCGGCCAGATTTCTTTTGGACATGTTGGAAATGCATTCAGCAAGTGTTCAATTGCATAAGCCATAAGGAAAGCATAGAAGTGGAGCTTCGGTCAAAGAAAGTAAATGTGATAGATGTGTTTGAAATCAAATTGTTCGACAATAATCACGAGAGGGACTTCCCCCCTTTTCCTTTTTCCTTCTCGGATATAGACTGGACAATACAGTTTTCAACGTACTTTGAATATTGTTTGTGACGTCAACATGCTACTGCATGCACATTGAACCCCCTCCGCTCGTTGGATACGGCTTGAAATCAGTCAAAAAACTGTATGCGTTTGTATGGATTATATGTTGTTTATTTATAGATTTAAAATAATGTATTACATCATTAGTATATTGAGATAAAAATGTCCCTCGAACGTCTTTTTTCAAGAAGATGTAACATGTATGTTTTTTTCCTGTAAAAAGTGTATATTGTATAAATCTATTTTTAGAGGAAATTAACCCTCTGATGTTCTGCTGTTTTCTATATATAATGTTTATTTTCTTACTGCGAATAATGACTGTAAAATCTAGTATGTTAAAGATGGTTGCTCTGGCTTTGAAATACTGAATGTGCAATGAACCAATGTAAATTTAGAGAAAAAATTTACCCTGTAGACGTTTGCTATTTTCAAACTGTAAATATTAGTAGGCAGCACTGTATCACTGATATTCTTTGGGAGAAAATTAACTCCGTAAACATGGTCAAATAAAAAAGCTATGTAAACGATGGTTGCTTTGGCTTTCAAATATTGAATGTACAATGCACCAATGTCATTTTTGAAAGGAAATTTACTCTGTAGATTTTGTTAACTTGAAAATGTTAACGTTTTATAGATATGTTGAAAACTGTACATGTGTATCAGTGCTATACTTTGGGGGGGGGGGGGGTATTTACTCCGTAAAGTTAAGCTGTCGAAAGGACCCAATATACACTGTATCAATGTCATGTTTGATAGGACACTAACTCTGTAGATTTTTGCTAATTTCAAATTGTAATTGTAGTAGTAAACACTGTATGAGTGATATTCTTTTGGAGGAAATTTACTCCGTAAAATCTACAAGCTATGTAAACGATGGTTGCGTTTGCTTTCAAATGCTGAATGTACATTGCATCAATGTGAATTTAGAGAGGAAATTTACTCTGTAGATTTTTATTACCAAACTGTAATGTTAGTAGTGAACACTGTATCAGTGAAATTCTTTGGGAGGAAATTTACCCCGTAAAGTTTTGTCATATAAAGGCTATTTGCTTTTGAATTGACTACTGTCTGTTTACTGTATGAATGTCATTTTGAGAGTAAATTTACTCTCTAGACTTTTGCTATTTTCAAATTGTAATGTAGTTGTGAACAATATATCAGTTATTCTCTTTGGGAGGAAATTTACTCCGTAAAATCTAGTTGTGTAAACGATGGTTGCTTTGGCTTTGAAATACTGAATGTACAATGCACTGACGTGCATTTTGAGAGGAATTTTACTCTGTAGATTTTTTTTTCTATTTTGAAATGTAGTGGTGAACAATGTATCAGGGATATTCTTTGGGAGGAAATTTACACCGTAAAGTCTAGCTTTGTAAACGATAGTTTGTTTGGCTTTAAAATACTGACTGTACAATGCACCGACGTGGATTTAGAGAGGAAATTTACTCTCAGATGTTTGTTATTACCAAACTGTTATGTTAGTAGTGAACACTGTATCAGTGATAGTCTTTGGGAGGAAATTTACTCCGTAAAATTTAGCTATGTAAACGATGGTTGATTTGGCATTGAAATACTGAATGTACAATGCACCGACGTGAATTTAGAGAGGAAATTTACTCTCTAAATTTTTGTTAATAACAAACTGTAATGTAAGTAGTGAACACTGTATCAGTGAAATTCATTGGGAGGAAATTTACTCCGTAAAGTTTTGTTATGTAAAGGATAGTCGCTTCTGAATTGACTACTGTATTTTACTGTATGAATGTCATTTTGAGAGGAAATTTACTCTCTAGATTTTTGCTATTTACAAATTGTAATGTAGTTGTGAACACTATATCAGTGATAGTCTTTGGGAGGAAATTTACTCCGTAAAATCTAGCTGTGTAAACGAACGTTGCTTTGGCTTTAAAATACTGAATGTACTATGAACCAGTGTGAATTTAGAGAGGAAATTTACCCTGTAGATTTTTGCTATTTTCACATTGTAATTGTAGTGGTGAACACTGTATCAGTGATATTCTTTGGGAGGAAATTTACTCCGTAAAATCTAGCTATATAAATGATCGTTGCTTTGGCATTGAAAGACTGAATGTAAAAGGCACCAATGTGAATTTAGAGACGAAGATTACGCTGTAGATTTTTTGTTATTACCAAACTGCAATGTTAGTAGTTAACACTGCATCATTGACATTCTTTGGGAGGATATTAACCCCCTAAAATGTTGCTGTCTATTACACTGTTTCATTGTCATTTTGAGAGGAAATTTACCCTGTAGATTTTTGCTTTTTTTAAACTGTAATGTAAGTAGTGAACACACATGTATCAATGGTATTCTTTGGGAGGAAATTTACCCCCTAAAATGTAGCTGTCTTTTACACTGTATCAATGTCATTTTTGAGAGGAAATTTACTCTGTAGATTTTTGCCTTCTTCAATTTGTAATGTGGTAGTAAAAACTGTTTCAGTGATAGTCTTGGGGAGGAAATTTACTCCGTAAAATCTAGCTATGTAAACGATGGTTGCTTTGGCTTTGAAATAATGTATGTACAATGTACCAATGTGAATTTAGAGAGGAAATTTACTCTGTAGATTTTTGATATTTCTAAATTGTAATTGTTGTAGTGAATACTGTATCAGTGATATTCTTTGGGAGGAAATTTACTCCGTGAAATCTTGTTATATCAAAGATTGTCGCCTTTGAATTGCCTACTGTATGTTAACTGTATCAGTGTCATTTTTGAGAGGAAATTTACCCTGTAGATTTTTGCCTTTTTCAAATTGTAATGTGGTAGTAAAAACTGTTTCAGTGATAGTTTTGGGAGGAAATGTACTCCGTAAAATCTAGCTATGTGTTTGCGTTCGTTAAACTTCTGATATTCGCACCAATAAATATCTTGTAAACTGTGTTATTTGTTGAGTTATGTCAATACCTAAGGGTAAAATGCTTAAAACAGAAAAAAAGATTTTCTGTTTTGATTTTGGAATGCGTTATTTATAATATCGATCTTGTCGGTACCATAGTAAAATGCATATTATTCAAGACTTACACGTGCAATTCACCAAAAGATTACAGTTCAATATGTAAAAAAAAGTTCTTTATACATAAAAATATCTTGTGATGGTGCGTTGTAAACGAAGATTTCATTAAATAATAATAATCTAACCTTGAACTTTTTATTTTCTTCTTCCCAGTGTGTTGCAACAATAACAACTACAGGTTTCGTATCGTTTGTATTGTCAGAACCACAGTAGGTATGAATAGACTTTATCCAGAACACAAAGTACTCTGAAATAAAAAGGTGAAAAAAAGAAAAATATGAAACTTCAATTTACGTTTTTTTCCCTAAATGCCACTTATTCTTTACAAACTCATACGACGAATCCAGCTGCAAGTAAACATTTTAATTTAATTATATTTTTATTAAGCCTGCTATATTCTTTTCTTATTATTTTGGCCAGTTTTTATCAACAGGTAAAAACTCTAAAGTCTTTGTCAAGTTTTATTGTTTCCCTGTAAGCGAATGTAAGCATTGTATTGCAAGTATAATGTACAAAATATGTTTATGAACACTTAATGCATAATCTAAAGAATGAGAAGTTAGATTTTACGCTTTAAAATGGTGTAACCAATTTGCTTATTTGTATATTTATAAACATTTTGTTCCTAGACTTTGTTTGGGCAACAGGATTACTAGTAGACATCTTTAGTCTGTTCTTACAAATGAAATATTTGCATTGATAAGCGCAGTATTCTGAATTATTTTCTTCTGATGTGCATAGGCATCTATTGAAGATAAAAGCTAACAGACGATACAAATACATAATTATGCTGATAAGACACCGAAGAGATCAGACGTGCTTCAAGTTGCTCCTGATTTTACCTGAAATACCTCTACAGTTTTTGATTGGATTATGATTCCTGTGTTAAAAATACAATATAATACCGTAAATCTGGAAATTTTTGCGTCGATTTATTTTTGCGAAATTGGGTCAAAGAGCTGTTGATTAATTTTTACGCTTTAAAATTTTGCGAATTGTCACTGACGCTAAAAATAAAAATCACTAAAGATATTCATATCAGTTTAATATGTTTCAAATTAGTATGCACAGGTAGAATACTACCGATATACTCGCTACGTGGCAAGAAATTGCAGAATCGCTCCGAAACAATTTTGAAGATAAAAAACAAAAATATTTGCACTTTAATGACTTCTAAATTAATTATAACAAACCTTATAAGGGGTTGTGTATGCCTTTTTATCTAAAGTATAATCCAACTCAAGACAAAAATATAACTAATTTTCTCATCGTTTGGTTTTTTCTCACCTAAAATTTATACGCCGTGTTTTCATTTGGAACTCTCTAGTAAAGGCACTAAGTTCGAGTTATCGCCCATGTTGATACATGGTTAGATAAAATAACTGGTCTCTCTTTCTTGGCGAAATAATAAAAAAGGGACATAACATCAGACGATATTGCATATAATGAGGGCAATTTACATGCAAGGGTAATTAACTTGTAGTTACAGTAGTATAAACAGGTTTCTTTTTAAAAATGACCAGTGCTTACCGACGCCTATTCACTGAGTTAAAAATAGACACCAACTTTCAGAAAAAAATTTTCTTTACATGTTGATTTATTCTTAAGAAAAATATTTTTGCGAATGCAATGCAAGCGGAAATTTGCTAAAAATTTATCTACACTAAAAATTTCCAGATTTACGGTAGATCAAATAATGGATAAAAGTTCATGTTCAAGCTTTTTAAGATCAATTTTCGATTCATTTTCTAGACTAACAAATGCAACAAATGCCAGTCAGGATAAAATACAAATCAATGTGGACTTACCTAGCTTCCTAAAAGTAACCACCAACAAATGGAGCATTACTGTGAGTTTTGCCCAGGTAAAATATGACACCATTTTCTCATATCTTGAGCTAACTTTCGAGAAAATTACTAGAGGAGATGGCTATATTTTTAAGACTAATTGTAGATCTGTTAAGGCTATAGTATACAGAAGCACCTTAGTACTACACAATCATGGTAGTTCAGCGACAACATGTTCGAGAAATTCCTTGAAAAAAAAATAGGTTCCTATGTTTATGATATTAACAACTCAAATACTATCCTTTCCCAACCACCACCACATAATTATGGCGTTTACTTCTATGAAGAATTCATCAAATATTGTGTAGTGTAATGAAACAAAAGAACATGTCAAGTGTGGTGATTTTGCTCTGGAGGAACTTTCGTTAGTGGTTCATCGCCTAACACAAGATATTGGGTCATTATAAAAGAAACTTGGTGAAAAAAATACACGGAAAAACTTTACCAGTTCAAGTACTAAAACAATTTCGAAAGTCTTCAAGAACAAGGCAATTGTACCGATGATCTGCCGAAGAGATCCAAAAACGTCACTTCTAGACATGTGCAGTGTGACAATAATCTTTCGGAAACATCAGAAAATGCATGTTCAACAAATACAGAACCAGAACACATGTGTACAAAAAAAACACACACACAAAAACAAGGAAGAATTCCCCTCAAAAACTTCTCCAAATTCTGAGCAATTTAAAACATCAACACTCATTAATATTATTGGCAGTTCAATTCTGCAAAGAATTAAGACCGTGGGTTAAATTCAAATGTTCGTGTAAGTACTAACTGAAGAGCCAGTGTCTCATTTATTTAAAAATACGTCAATACGATGTATCTTCTTTGGAAAATATCATTATCCAGGCTGGAGAAAACGATTTATCAAATCAGTGCGATATGGAAGCAGTAGAAAATGATTTTTGCGAAATAGTCACGGATCAAGGATCAACGGAAGAGGAATTCAAACATTCGTGTTTTCGTATCTGAAATCATGCCAATAAAAGATGCAATGGTCACCGGTGTGAAAGATATTATCAGCTTTGTGTGTGAAGAATACGGTGCAACATCCCTTTGTCCTAAAATAAGATTAACAAAAGTCTTGCATGTGGAAATCGTGATTCAAACTAAACTATAAGCGTCACAAATAAATGTACTCCGGTGAACACTGGATTTGGTCTTGTTAAAAGGGGTTTGCGTTTTGGAAATTTTAATATTTGTCACCTTGTACAAAAATCGGATAAACTGAAATTGATGCTACAATACGAACGAACTATGGATGTGCTGGGGCTGTGTGAGACTTTTTAACAAGATCATATTAGTGATTCAGATTTCAGTATGGATGACTATCTATTTACCCTCCTGCTGGGTTGAGGACCTAGCGAGGGAAATGAATTGTGCCCCCTACTGTGATGACCAAGAAATCATATTTCCAGGTGATTTTAATGTAAATTTGCTTATTGACCCCCCTCAATCTTTGACATCTGCTCTAGATGAATTAGAACTTTGTCAACTATTTACCATAATTTCTAGAATAATTAACACCTCATGTACCCTTATTGATCATTTTACACTAACCGACCTGATAAAATTCAAGTACCACCCATATAGATATCTCTGACCATTACCCTGTTTGTGCAACCCGTAGATCTAACAGCATGCAGCGTAAGGGAAAACACACTGAAATTCAATACAGAGATTTTAAAGAATTCTAATAAGGAATGTTTTCTCTCTGATTTACAACATTAATGTACAAGTATCCGCTAATAAGAAGTGCTTTTAATTTCTGACGTTTCTTTACTCTTTTAAAATACATTAAATCGTATGATCAGACTTGTATCATTTGAAAGAAATATTAATGAACCAAATGATTTTAGTTATTTACCCTAAGTCCATATCAATTAATGTGATTACTTCTATATGTATGAATGTTTTAAAATTTGATATTGTTTTTCTGTGAATTTTTGTATCCACACGCGCTGACCTAGTTAGAAAATTTTATGGAATATCTGATCATCATTTATGTAATAGCCAAGAAGAACATATACAGTATACATGTATATTTTTATGATCCCCTACCACACAGTCGATGTTTGTCTGAATCTTAATGATTTTTGTGCAGCTTTTGGATGCAGGATTCACGATAGGATAGGATAGAATTGTCAACTAATAGGATAGCAGCACTATAATACTAGCTTTACTAATGGCATATTCCCTTCCCAGCTAAAACATGCTAAAGTCATCCCCAAATATAAGAAAGGTGATAAATATTATCCAAGTAACTACCGCCCGATATCTATCTATCTTACCAACTTTGTCAGAAAATTTTGAAAAGCATATTGAAAATCAAATATGTGAATTTACGAGAGATTTGGACATCGTTATAAGGTCTTAGTCTTGTTTTAGAGAATTTTACTCTTGTCAAGCAGCACTAACCAAACTTACTGATTACATGCAATTGACCGAAGGAGTTTAATTGCCATAGCTATTCTGGATTTTAGGAAGGCATTTGATTTTGTCAGCCATGATATCTTAATAGAGAAATTACGACAATATAATTTTGATTCACCCACAATCAGGTGGTTTCAGTCTTGTTTAGTTTAAACCCTATTTTATTTGAACATGACAAGCAAGAAATACAAGAACAAATACAGGCAAGAAGTATAAAGATCAAAAAGGATTTGGAAACAAGTTTCAATCAAAGTACTGAAAGTACTGAAAGGCGGAAGCATGATTGCAAGTTCATATGTGCAAAAACTTTAATGACACATATTTGAAGCACTAGAGGATGGGAGTGAAGAATATTTTGAAGGATTGTAGTATTGAAACCAAAGAACAAACAAAAATAAACAATATGTATTCCTTTTGAAGCGGAGACATGAGAATAAAAGACGTCAATAGCAGCATGAACATTTTAACATTTATTATACCCCACCGCTTGAACAGTAGAAGGGTATGTCCGTCCGTCTGTACGTGTTTACGAGAGTGCATTTATTGGGTATTTTTCATGTCAAGAGTGTACTTATTGGGTACTTTTTGCTTATTGGGTATACCCAATAAGAAATGTCGCTGAATATGCTTAAAACGCCCTAATTGGGTATTTGCATGTTAGTACCCAACAAAACTTGGACACGACGATTTGTCCAAAAAAAGTGTCCATAAAAGTTGCTTTCACGGACGCACCGTGTTTTGTGTTTCAGTTTTACATTCGGAACTCTAAATTCTCGAGAGTTCCGAAAATCAACTTCCTTTGATTCTGATCATAACAACGTTTGTTTTCATGGAAAAAAATATGGCGACTAAGAAATTCTTAATGTCATCAAGATTTTCTGATTGACAATAGAAAAGGTAAGTTTATTCGATTAATATTTATTTATTGCTGGGTTCTTGTTTAAGGAAAATAGATTTTAATGTAATTTTGAAAACAATTGGGCACAAAATTAAAATAGATATATCGGAACAATTAATCCTAAGTTGCACTTGTTTGTATTTTGAATTTTCTCTGTCTTTTCAACTCTCTTGAGGGCGAGAAGTATTTAGTAAATGATCGTATATTGTTAGATAATCTTTAATAAATCGAAAGTGTTTATTATTCAATTTTATATCATAACCAACTGACAATGTATATTGGAAAGGAAAATGAAAATTTTAACAAGCCTGTATATTCATAAATCAGCTGTAAGTCATCGGTTCATGTAAACAGTGTTACAATCGCAAAGTTAGCTGAGATGATGATAAATGTGATAATTGACAACAACTAACTAATCGTATGCAAGTTTATCTCATCTGACATGTAACTTATGAGATTCATTGTATTACTGAAAAACGTTCAGTCAAAAAAGTGCTTCTTTCTGTCTTTGGTTTTGAGTGTCTGCTTTATTTTGATTTTTTTAATTATTGTTTTTGTCATTTGTTTTAATTAATTTAAAACAATACTGAAATTGATATTTTTCATTTCATTTTTGATTTTATAAGTTTAGTGCTTCGATTTAATTAGATGAACTAGTGAATGACCAGAAAAGGAATATCTAAAATCTTTTTTTTTTCATTTTTTAAAATCATTAATTTTTATATGATTAAATTTTAATAGCAAAAATTAAACTAATTAAAACTTTAATTTTGAAAAGAATCATCTGTAGTTAATACCCTGACTTTTTTCACGATGACCTTTTTTTTCAATGTTACTTTTTAATTTTTGTCTCTATATTTGGGCTTGTCACTTTTTACTCGGGGATAGTAACTTTATTGCTACCAAGCTGTGGATTAGTACTTGATTTCCTTTATTGCACGGCGATGACTATGATTCAATTGCAGAAAAAGCTAATAGGTTTACGTATGTGAATGTATATGATTAATGCTTACTTATGGTTTTAGGATAACTGGAGATAATGATTCCTTTTTTTCATTGATATTACATAAATATTTTCCTAAGTATTATGTTACAATAAATTGGTTTAGATTTTTTTAATAAAAGTAATCAATAATTGCAATGGAAATTAAAACCACGATGTTCATTGAGGATTTTCAATGTGTAACAGGTCAAACAGGAACTTCAATTGTGAACATCGCAGAGAACCCACTCATCAGAAGATGACCCTCAGAAATAGGACAATTGTAAGTAATCAGTAAAATGATTAGGAATACTTCATGCCAACCATAAGATTTTTAGAGACATTTTCGCTTCTTAAATTAGAAGAGATAGCGGGGAAAACTTGTACATAGTACAAAACGTCTACTAGGCAACCAACCTTTAACTGCAGGGAAGCTTTTGGTACATGAATGTGCAATACAGCTACATAAAACCTCTTTAGTATTCATGTTGAGTTTGAGAAAGTACCTTATTATTTTTTCTAGTGTATGTCAACATTTTCATGCACACTGTTTGTTTGTTTGTACTACATTTTATTTTAAATTCTTCAGATGTCGTTTACCTTTGCCAGTTTTTAATCATTTGTTTTAAGGGCATCTGAGGGTTGGTTCCAGAACTTAATTAATTGTAAAGTAAATACCGGGGTACTATACGGTCAAAGGTTATGTTAATACGTGTATAACATTTTGTTCTGATAGAGGTGGCATACAGGAAAAGAAACAATACTAGATATCACTTCAAAGGAATAAAACAGCTTCATCTTTTAGGTGTATTTTATTTAAGGATCAGTACTTCATGTCTGATGTATTGAAAAATATTCATAATCTGTTTGACTGTAATTTTTCATATTTTCAACTTCTATCCAGCTTAGTCAATTTTAATTAAATTTTGTGCAAAGCATACCCCAGGAAGGGGGGATGGAGTGTCAAGTGTGTCTCTGTTCCTGTCAAAGCAGTTAGTAAGGTTTGGGTCAATTTTAAATCCTCTTTAGCAGAACTATTGGGCTAAAAATAATACTAATGTGAAAGCTTCTTATCATTAAGTGTAGAGATGTTTTTGAAGATTATGTACCCTAATGTACTGATAGTGTTACATTAGAAGTCTTAAATTTGCAACGAATAGGTGTAAAATCTTTTTAAATTCTCCTTCAACCAGAAACTAACCTACTTTCTAATTAATAAACAACACCGTTTTGTGTGTTGAATGATGATTCCATTTTGATAAAATTATGGCAGATGGGGGGGGGGGGAGGAGGATGAAGATGCATTTAGACATAGAAGAAACAAGAAAAAAAAGAATTGATAGAATTTAGTTTTCTTCCATTTTATTTATCAATACATATTTCTGAAGAAGAAATATACTTCTACTTCTTGGTTGGGTTTGTTCAACATAAAGAGTGATCTTGCTGTAGTCAAGAAAAACATGTTTTATACGGCAAAGAAATGTCTTTATCTAATTGCAGAATAAATAAAATGGACAGAGGCAGATCTAAAGGAGATGCATGAAATGAGGAATATTTTAAAGATTGCCTGAGCATAACCACTGCTACTGGATAAACATATGGCAACATAAAAGAGCAGGGCCAATGGAGGTATCATACAGTATAGGCCATGGGATACCCTGAAGAAGAAAGTATTGAACAGAAACAAAAATAAAACCATTTTGACATTTATTGAAATATAGGATCAAAGCCCTACATGTAAAATTTGGGCATGTAATGACTTTTCTCTTGCTCTAAGACTTATAACAGTGATGATTTGATTTAATATCTTTATCCCGATTTGTCGAAAAGATTTGGACATAGTGCATCATTTTTTTTTAAGTTTTGATACAACGAATTCATTCATTGTACTTGTAACTGAATTTCTGGTGCGACACTGTGTTATCGGCTTCAAAACTAAGTTTGTGATTTCCAAACCAGATTAATGAATCCTGTAATAGCTTTTAACATCGGTGACTATTAAATCTATTCTTTCGCATCTCAGAAGTATTTTTATTATTACAGGGAAAATATGCATTGTACATGTATCTGTAATAAACAGGATAATAGAAATATTCCATATAATACAACACAATCTTAGCAACTGAAGGCACCTATTTTATCAAGGGTGTGATCTGTTTATCAATATGGTTTTCAGAATCTTGCTCTACCTGTAATGACTTTCTCCAATATTTAAATTTAAATCTAGCAAACATGGTTATAAAATTCTTTAAAAGCCAAAGTTTTGGCACAAAATGCTTATATGTTTCCTATCATTTATAAAGTGTACACTGAATGAGATGTGGAATGTTAGAATTAAAGTATTAAATATGTTTTTGACTTATGTATGCTAGTGCAGATAAATTTTGATTCAACTAGGGAAGGTAAATGTCATACTTTGCAATCTAATGCAAGAGTATAAATATCCAAGACAAATTTGACAATTTTAATGAAGGGTATAAGTAACCCAAGAAGAATTTGACAGGTGAACATCACCTGTTGGGTTTAATTCTAAGGTTGGGATGTAATATCCAAGAGGAGTTGAACCAATGCCCAATACCTATTGGGTTTTCTTTCTTATGAAAAAAAATTCAGGAACCCAAGAAGAATGTCCAATACCTTTTGGTTAATATACTATTGAAGGGATGAAGATATCCAAGAGGAATCGGTCAGGTGTCCTTTACATGTTGGGTAGTATTTTGATGAGAAGATTCTCAAAAAACCCAAGAATTTAACAAGTGTCCATTGCCTGTTGGGTGGGATGTAGATATCCAAGAGGAGTTGGACAGTTATTCATTACCTGTTGGGTGGTATTCTGATGAAACAATTCAAGAAACCCAAGAAGAATTAGACAAGTGTCTATTACCTGTTGGGTGGGATGTAGATATCCAAGAGGAGTTGGACGGATGTCCATTACCTGTTGGGTGGTATTCTGATGAAACAATTCAAGAAACTCAAGGAGAATTGGACAAGTGTCCATTGCCTGTTGGGTGGAATGTAGATATCCAAGAGGAATTGGACAGATGTCCATTGCCTGTTGGGTGGTATTCTGATGAAACAATTCAAAAAGTCCAAGAAAAATTGAATAAATGTCCATTACCTGTTGGGTGGAATGTAAATATCCAAGGGGAGTTGGACAGGTGTCCAAAAGCTGTTGGGTTGTATTTTGATGAGGAGATTCAAGAAATCCAAAAAGAATTGGACAAGTGTCAATTGCCTGTTGGGTGGGATGTAGATATCCAAGAGGAGTTGGACGGATGTCCATTACCTTTTGGGTGGTATTCTGATGAAACAATTCAAGAAACCCAAGAAGAATTGGACAAGTGTCCATTACCTGTTGGGTGGGATGTAATATCCAAGAGGAGTTGGACAGGTGTCCAAAAGCTGTTGGGTTGTATTTTGATGAGGTTATTCAAGAAATCCAACAAGAATTGGACAAGTATCCACTTCCTGTTTGGTGGGATATAGATATCCAAGAGGAGTTGTACAGATGTCCATTACTTGTTGGGTGGTATTCTGATGAAGCAATTCAAGAAACCCAATTAGAATTGGACAAGTGTCCATTACTTGTTGGATGGGATGTAGATATCCAAGAGGAGTTGGACAGGTATCCATTACCTGTTGGCTTGTATTTTGATGAGGAGATTCAAGAAACCCAATTAGAATTGGACAATGTACACATGTTCAATTGTTCTTGGGTAGTTTAATCCCTTCGTCAAAATACAACCCAACAGGTATTGGACACCTGTCCAATGCCTGTTGGATACCTTCATTCTGTCCAACATGTAATGGGCATTTGCTTATTATTAATTGGTCATGACTCAAAAAGGTTTCTCCTTAAAAACTTAATTTTGTTATTCAAGAAGGGTTGAACAGAGTCTGAGATGTGTTGATTTGTGTTTTCACAGTTTTTTTGCACTTAGGTATTCATATATTTTAATATCAGATATTTTTGAAATATACAGGTGTATTTCCTTACTGCTAAGAACAAATTAGTTAGATGTTACAATAAAAGAGCTATATCATAGAAATTGACAAAAATATGGGTTCAAAACCAAAAGTTTTCAGTCTTGTCTGAATCTACCAGCAAATAATAAATATATAATAAATTAGAAATGAATAAAAAACAATAAGAAAAAACCCAATAAATCCGGACACGAGGATTAATATCCAATAAGATTTGAACAGTAACTACCCAAATAATGCTCTCTCGTGTGTACACTTTTTTGTATCCAATAAGCAGTATCCAATAGGACTTGGACTTGATGTACCCAATATATAACCTAATGTGTGTTCTAGACGTCTAGCTGTCCGTCCGCTGTACGTCTAGCTGTCCGTCCGTCTGTTTTACTTTGAAAATTTTATGAAACCGTCACAGAATCTTTATTATATATTGCCATTGTTTACTCTTATTTTACTTTTTGATCCAACACATAGTGTGGGATTCCTGGTCAAAGCAAAACATGGACTTTTCCATTATAATCATATGGGAGGCAGGGGTTTCATATAGTGAGCTCGTTGCTCACAGTACCTCTAGTTTTTGTTAAGTAGAATTCGACAAGTTAAAATTGAAATGCAAGTTGCAATACATAAAATTTGAAAGATATGGTTTTTGGGAACAAGAAATGGATAATTATAAAATTTCACACGAAGACGAGTACTAATGAGTAAAAGAAAACAATAAATATCACAACTGCATTTTGGTTTCTTTATGTATATTAAGTTTTAGTACCAATGAAAATAAGTCTTGTTAAAAACAGTTAATTAAACAAGAATGCAACATATATAAAAGACCTTGCATAGATTTACAATGTGTTTGTGGTTCTATGAATTGTTTTCATTCAATACACGTAACTATGATCCAGGTAGAACAAATCACAGGTCTCTAATGCTGATGACAGGTGAACCCTGTGTCATTATGTCCATAATAAATGGAATGTTTTTTCAGGACAGCTTCTACCATGGCAAGTCCTTGAACGCCAGACAATTTTATTTTTATTCTTGTGGTAAATTTGTCTTTGATGATTGTTAAATTTTGTAGACATACACGCCAATACCAGTGGTGATTTCTTTTCTGGAGATTATCTACAAAATTCCCCTCACAACTGTCTCTTGGCAGAATTTTCTACAAAGTGTATTATTGAAAAAAAATTAATATCTCATAATGTTTATTTAACAAAAAATATTTTACAATGTATCTGACTTAAAATAAATGAAATTAAGGACTTCAAATAACCTTTTACGATGTATTTTAGTATATTTACTAGGGAAGTAAATTTTACCGGGTACTCGATCAAACGTCCAAGTATCCATTACTAAAAATAGGTTCTCGGTTACTCGGATACATATTATTTCTTATATCAATGTACATATTTTTTTTTTATTAAAACCTTATCAATAATAACTCAAACAGGCAAATGGTAATTAGCATGTCTTCATCTATACATCTAGCTGTTAAACACCCGTTATCGCCTTGATCTACATTTATTTTTCCATTCAGTAAAATCTGACATGCAAAGAAATTAATGCCACTATACCCACTTCAAGAGTGAAGTGGGTATATAGAAAAAACAATAGATTTAAAACTGCTGAAAGTAGTAAGTTTAGTGTATATACTGGAAACAACCAACGAATGATATAAGACTAGCGATCCTGACCAACAACATCCGTCCCCTCTCTTTCGCAAGTTATATAACCTACATATGTACTCAGCAGTTTGTCAAATAAATCCAATATTAAAACAACCTTTTGTAATTTTTGGTGTATTATGCATTTGTATTTTATTTGATAACTAATTTTAGTACCAAAATTTTTTCCCAATGGTATTGATAATTATTTGTACATGTATTACATTGATAAACATGATAAAATCAGCTCTTTGGGTTAATAGAGCTTAATTTATCTACGATCAAGATCAAACTTTTATCTACATTTTACCATGTAACTTTCTATACAATTGGGAAAAAGCCAGAGTAAGCGATTACCAAATATTGATCGACTTGACTTCCATAGTATATTGTTGGTTTTTTTTCTATCTCAAAACATAAGACAATTTGTTATACTATCAAAAATATGTATCATGACTTATGAAAAATTTTTCCACTAGAAATATAATAAATTGATGTATTCACCTTCAGAAAAGTGTTTCTGGTTGTGCTGAGTTGAGTTTTCTTCTGCCATTTATAAGAGGGGACACAGAGCAAATTCACCATGCAATCTTAATCATATTCTACTTTCTGTTACAGTAGCTGCTCCGTAGGGACACATCTATACAGACTAAAATACATTATGTAGTTCTTATGCTTGCGTCTTAATTTCTGTCCAAATTTTACATTTTGGTCCATCCTTCAACAAACATGTATTTACATTAGAGAATGGATATATAAATGTATTATCATGCCGAGATAGTGTATAGTATACACTATCTCGGCATGATAATTCCTCAAATAATTTTTCCCAGGCATGTAATCATGGTAATTAATTATAGAGTACCAGTTCGTTCGATAAGACCCTACCATAACAGCTATCATATATAATCTAAAGCATGCCTGCATAGGGAGGCGACATTTTCAAGTTAAAACTAGAACTGTCCAATAGGGACAAATACCCCCGCTGGGTTTTTCAGAGTAGGTGCCAATTCAGAAATATTTTATGGATCTAGTTAGAGGTGTTCACTATTGTCTAATAAAGTGCCCCGCCACAGCATGATACGCCCATCAAATATTGTTCAATAATCATAAATTGGTTAGGGTGCAAGAAAATCAAGTAACCTTGATTAACAGAATGACACAGATTTCAATGATCTAATTTCCATTTCTTATCATGTTTAAAATATTGTACATATACATCTCTAAGAGACTTAGAGTGTAGGGATTAATTAAAACAAAAAGTACATCATATAATTCTAAACTGGCTGTGTTAGAGCTTAACAAATATCCATCTGTAGCTTTAAATTGTTTATTGCATATTTTATGAAATAATGGAAATGCTACAATATATAAAACAGTATTATGTTAAAAAACCTAGTGTCTTTAAATTGATACAATTGTTAAGTGTACAAAATGTTAAAGAAATGTCTAAATTGGGAAAATTTTTGTTCAGTGCTTTACAGCGAAGAAAAGATTTATTATACTGTTCGTAGCTCATGATATGTATGTAGACATTTATTATACAATTGAAAGATCTGAATATATGTATACCTTGTTTATAATACAATGTACATGTATCTGTCTGATGTGCCATTTGGCATAAGGAAATACTGTATACAGTGTTATTTTCGCCCCGTCTTATTTTCGCCCTTTCACTCTTGCAAACAATTTTGCCCCGTTTTAAATTCGCCCAGTCCTAGTTTTGTTTAAGAAATTATACTGTATTATTTGAATTCGCCCCGTTTTAAATTCGCCCATATGAGGGTAGGGCGAAAGGGGCGAAAATAAAACGGGGGCGAAAATTTCCCTGTATACAGTAAAGAATTGAGTACAGTCTCATTAAAAAAAAATCAAAAATTAATTATTCTTTAGACTATAAAATTCTAAGTGAGACATGACTACAATTTGTTGCAAATATATAAAAATTGGAATGTAATTTTTTTTCTCAATGAACACATTTTTAATTAATTTTAATTATATTATACAATACTAATTCAGTTTTAATCATACACTAAAACATCAATTTGTTTTAATTACATTACACCGATTGAAAGATCTTTATCTGAACTACAGTCATCAAGAACTCTTAATTAACACAAGCAACTATAAGGCCATTTCTTTTTGCCCAACTCCCAAGAGATAAATTAAGATAATACTGCATGATGCTCTTGCCAGTTAACTCCCGACAATGAACTCATTAATTTCTCTCTAATTTGACATGCACATTTCTGCTATCAAAAATTCTCCTTGACCAGTGCTTGATAATTATGCCCATGGGACAAACTGAATTCCTCTCAAATGATTAACATTTGTTACAGAATTTGCTGTAAAGTATATGATGAAAAAATAAGTTTTTACTTAATTTAACATTTTTTAATAAGGATACAACTATATTTTTACATTCTTTAGGATTATGAAATTTAAAATTTTAAAGACTTAATTTTTTTTAAAATATCACTTAAATTAAAGGTCACTGTGACCTTGAAATAGGTCGTGACACGCCGTCTACCCAAGATGCATAAATTGTCCAAGTTTGATGATTGTAAGTCTAATAGTTTTCTAGTTATGAGCCAAACAAAATCACAAAATAAAAAAGAAAAAACGCCTGTTAAATTCAGAAAAATCATCCAATCATGATTAAAATCCCAGGTGCACACCTTCATACGGTGAATAATAAGTGTATAAATTTTCAGACAAATCCATCCAATAGTTTCTGAGAAATGGTCGGGACAAAATCTTGTCTACAGACTGACAGACAGACGGACAGACAGACAGACAAGGTGATTCCAATATACCCCCCTAAACTTCGTTTGCGGGGGTATAACAATAAAATATAAGAATAACAATAAAAAATAGGCTAATCACAAAGCGTGAGTTACCTTGCTTATTTTGAAGAGAAGGCCTGTCACTTCCATTCATTTCTGCTCCACGTGGGTTTGTTGACATTAATTTACGCTGAATGGTCTTATGTTAGATTATTACGCGAATATAGTACATAATAAATAAACAATTGATAAAAGGAGTTACATACCTCTTTTCTTCTATTTTATACAAGATTATTGAAAAGATTAATTTAGTTCCTCAGTAGCTATGTACCTGTCAATAATTCTTAAGCATAATTACTTACTTGAACTATTTTGTCCCTCGTAGCAGGGCCCTGCTCGTAGTATTTCTAAAGATTGCTTCAGGACCCCGTGCTAATCAAATATTGAACCCGATTTGTTTATGTGCTGTCGTTCGTTCTTCTCTCAAGCATGAAACGTATCAGAAGATAAAGATTGGGAAGGGGGTCGAATATGATTTAGCGGGTTGTGTGCCCTTAGTTTAAGATACATCCATTTGGAGTACCATGAAACGGGGCCAACATCTTGAGAGGTCGAAAGGTCAACAAAGCAAATGTAATAGGCGGAAGCTAAAAACTTATACTTATCCGTTTCTTTCCTTATTATTAATGATAAAGATATAACATACCCTTATTAGATAGTTAAATAACACGATTTTAAGCTGCATTACAACAGTCTTATTTAAACGAAAGGATCCAAATTGTAAAAAATTGGCACATATTCTTCCGATATTTCGCCTATCACAGCAGGGGTGCCACTGGGATCCATTTTAGGACCACTACTATTTTTATTGTATATAAATGATCTTCCTGTATGTCTTAATTACTCTAATATTGATATGTTTGCAGACGATCCAACTCTGCAAATACATAACAGCAATGAATATAATATTGAAACACATAAAAATTCTGAATTACGTGAAATTGAAAACTCTTGTTTACAGAATCCAATGATACTGAACACAGACAAATCAAAATGTATGCTTATGTGTACACAATAAAAGAGATCATGATTAAGGGGGCCGACTATAGTTTCCATTGCGCAATATTTCATAGTAAAATGAAGCGTATTTACTGTTTCAATGCAATTTTTTTCGCTTAATTATTAAAATTAAACAAAATTAAGAAATTATAAGTATAAAAATGTAATCAAAATTTGATATAATTGATTTTTAACCAATTCTTTAAAAGATAGGTAGGTTGACGTCGTTGCAGTGTGTTTTTGACGTTATGATAATCTGTAGCTCTTAAAGAAAGGGGTAATAAAAATATCATTAAAGAAAAAGTAATAAACATACGCTCTTGAAATTTAAAACATAAAAATTTGAGAATACCTGAAACATTTTATTATGTTTTCATGTAAATCCATTGTGCACGTCATAATTTGTCAAACTCTAAAAAAATTAGTAGAATTTGCTAATATTTTAAGTTTTGAGATGCCCCCTCTGGTAACAAGACGGTAGAATTTTGTGTTTCTTACATATATTGTGTAATATAGTATTACTCATCAAATATTATGGATTGAACAAAATCTCTATTGTAGTATTTGTATAATTTGCTTTAAAGTGCTAAAAATTGGCATTTTCCTATATAGTCCTATAGTAAACGTACCTGTATTTTGAGACGGTCCCTCAAAAATACCTAGGCGGTAGAATTCTCCCAAACTTTACATATACGCTAATGTTAATGTAAGTTATAAATGATATAAAAATGAAGAGTTTCGCTATTTTAGTTTTCGCACAATAAAACTATAGTCGGCCCCCTTAAATGACCCAGGATTTGATGCAAAAATTTCTGACAAAAACTTGGAAAACGTAAAATCCTAGGTATTCAGATAGATCACTTTCTTCAGTATAATTGGTATGTTGATGCAGTTTGTAAATCCTTGAGATACAAGTTATTTACGCTCCATAAAATTTAGAAAATTCTTCCATTTAGTACGAGAAAACTCTCCTATAATGCATACATGTGTAATAGGCCGTCCAAATGCAACATTGAGAGAATTCATAAATGTTAGAAACGGCCTGCTTGAATTATTCTTGATGCAGCACCTGACAAACCATCTAAGCCTTTGTTTGAAAAACTAGGTTGGTTAAAAGTTTTTGAGTTAGTTACGTTTAATAAAAGTATTCTATTGTATAAAACTTTTTATGGTATGAGCCCAGAATATATCCAGGATTTTTTTTATCTTTTGCAGTTCCGATTCCTACTAATTGCGTTCAGAATTGAATTATAATCTTCGATTACCAAAGCATCGAACAATCCCATTTTCAAACTCAGGGGCGGATCCAGAATTTTTTTCCAGGGGGGGGGGGGGGGGGTGGTCCAACCTCGTCAAAAAAAAAACAAATCCCAGAAAATTCCTGACATGCAAAAAAAAAAAAAAAACTTAACTAAACTAAACTCGCGAAACGTGAAAATTCTA
This sequence comes from Saccostrea cuccullata, assembly GCF_032062105.1. Classification (NCBI taxonomy): domain Eukaryota; kingdom Metazoa; phylum Mollusca; class Bivalvia; order Ostreida; family Ostreidae; genus Saccostrea; species Saccostrea cuccullata. The sequence goes on along the minus strand of NW_026921436.1, from coordinate 48,437 downwards.
TTTCGTTGGGGGGGGGGGGGTTTCCATTGCCTCAAATCTTTCCCATTTCACATATATTCTCGTTTACCAGAGGGGTCGGCGTTTTCCAAGGGGGTCCAAGGTAACTTTTCTCTTGCTTCAGTATATACATTTTTACATGTAACCTTGTAAATTACAAGGGGGCCTGATCCCCGAAGTCCCCTCTAGATCGGCTCATGAAACTCTTTAGAATATTCAGGAGTTCATTTATGGACTAGTCTACCATTACATGTTAAATTATCACCATCTTTACCTATTTTTAGAACGATTTTCAAAAAAGATAGAATTAGCCAACGTCTGTAATTTTTATTATTATAGAGATTATTGTTATTGTTTTTGACTACGTCTTTTAAACTTTGTATATTGACTCAGTTATTGTCCTATATATTCATTATTTTGTCAAATACATCCGATTATGAAGTTATAAAATGAGCTGATCATTTTCATGTACAGTGTATATATATTTGATTGTACCATTTTATGTATATTCTTTGAATTGTACAAACTATAAAAGGCCCCGGGGAAGAATAGTACTTCTAAACGACTGTGGCAGTGTTTATACAGTAATCACTGTGACCAAGCACCTGTTCCCTGGCTTTCCTCGCCTTCGACTGTCTTCTACCCCTACTTTTCATTTGCTTAAATTATTTGTTTTCACTGAACGTCTTTTAAGATCAGTTATGTTTAAGTAAATTAGATAAAGATCAAGGCTCATTTTTGCCTTATTTTGCCCTGTAGATTTCTGAAAAACTGGAACTACATACATGTAGTTTTGTAACGTGTAGGGGAACGGATTACAGCCAAACCGGCCTCCCTACAACACTCAAGGATGGGGTCTGATAAGAATCAGACCTTAAGGGATAGAACTAAGACTCTAATGTGCGTTCCAAAAATATACAAATATACGCAACGTATATACAGACTAAATATATTCAACGTATTTACAAAACATGCTAAGAAATCATACTAAGACAACGAAACAGCAGACAAAAACCAAACCAGTGCTCCACCGCACAGACAGACACAATAGAACAAGACACAGGGTCCCACACTTTACAAACACCGTAAAGCGACAGTCATACACTTAACTAGTATGACCCCCAGATTCCAGCACACTTCAAAGGCCACGAATTAACAAAACTAATAAACAGGACAAAACAGTCCAAACCCCTATTGCCTAATACTTGTAATAGTTAGATACTAGGAAATATACAAATCTTCCTAACTCAAGTACCCATGTACATACAATCAACCTAACTATGCCTGCATACACCTCAAATACGTCTGCCTATCTCAACAGCCTTCTTTGTTCTCCCCTAACCGCGTGCTCGGCACTCCCCATATCTAATTAGACCCAATGTGTTACATGTCCCCCTGGGGTCAAGAAGATAACCTGTTCACGCGTATTTCGTTAGATATTAGGTAGCAAATACTCTTTTATTCACTGCCATTGCAATATTAAATACACAACTATACTAAAATGTTAATGCACAGATTAGATTATCCAATTGATGCTAAGAATTCACTAAAATAAGAAAGTTAGAGAACTGAAGTCGAATAAATCAGGTACAGGTTAATTGACTGAAGAAGTTCAACATAAATTCAGACTTTTCAGGGCCGATTCTCCGAATTCCGGAATACATCCGCGACAGTTTTTGTTAGCAATGCATTGAATATAACTTAGATCTTTGGGGATCGCCTTTCTATCAAAAATGACGTAATTGTCTGGCTAGTCAATTCATTATGACGTCACAAAATGCGTCAATATCCTCATATTCAGAAAAAGTCTACAAAATCGGCTAATTTTTAAAGCTACTTTTCGATATTTAATATAGAGCGCAACCTCTGATTTAAAATATGCAACTTGTAAATGATAGAACTTAATCTGAGGATGAAAAGAAATACTTTTTTTGAAGTTCAGAGAGTGCATTCATTTCTTTTTCTTCACTGAAAGTACTCAGTACCTGTTTACCTAAAAATTCCATTTTTATTAGATATGAAAGCAGTCTATTCTCTATTTTATTTAATGCTTCAAAAGAAAAATCTAATGTTAATCAATCAATTGGTGCATCTACAGGGCCATGTTGTACATAAAATGAACCAACTTCTTTGTCATATCTCCGAGAAACAGTTAATTCTCTGGAAATGAGATAGATAATATTACACGTGCGATTGTTGATATGGTTGTGTTTAAGGGGGGCGATCATAGTTTTATTGTGTGAAAACAACAATAGCAAAACTCTTCATTTTTATAACATATGTAACCTACATAAACTTCAGTGTACATGCAAAGTTTGGGGAAAATCTACCCTCCAGGTATTCTTGAGGGACCGTCTCAAAATACAGGTACATTTACTATAGGATTGTATAGGAAAATGCCAATTTTTAGCACTTTAAAGCAAATTATTCAAATACTACAATAGACATTCTGTTCAAACTATTATATTTGATGAGTAATACTATATTATACAATATATGTAAGAAACACAAAATTCTACCGTCTTGTTACCAGAGGGGGCATCTCAAAATGCCAAAAATTAGCAAAATTTAATATTTTTATAGAGTATTACAAAATATGACGTACACAATGGATTCACATGAAAACATTATAAAAACATTCTCAAATTTTTATGTTTTAAATTTCAAGAGCGTATGTTTATTGCTTTTTCTTAAATGATATTTTTATTACCTCTTTCTTTAATACCTACAGATTATCACAACGTCAAAACACACTGCAACGACGTCAACCTACCTATGAATTGCAAAATCGGTTAAAAAATCAGATATATCAAATTGTAATTACATTTTTATACCCATAATTCCTTAATTTTGTTTAATTTTATTAATTAAGCGTAAAAGTTGCATTAAAACAGAAAATACGCTTCATTTTACTATGATGCGCGAAATATTGCGCAATGGAAACTATAGTCGGCCCCCTTAATTACATGCCAATACAGGCCAATACAAATGGCTAAATACAAAGGCTTTAAAAACAGATGTCCATCCTTGCACCAATCTACAAAATACCGCCTCTTAGTTCTATAAAGTCTAGGAGCGAAAAGTGTACAAAAATCGTAAACCAGCTTTAACGAATAATACCTGGACGTCAATTGCAACAAACAGTTTCCTTACAATTACATTAAACAAAAACACTGTGAACCACTTGAACTGAAAAAAATGTATCAAATTTTATCGGGCACAAGTGCTCATCATCGTTACAACAGATGTATCATTTATATGTTTTGAATTTTACCCCTTTTGTGTATTACTATTACGTCATCAATTATGTGAAGGAACACAGAATTAAAAGCCGACGCCATTCTTATGTTGTTTCTACAGGCTAATAAAAGCCTTATAGGACCACTTTAACCATAACACATGGTGTCAGAAGTGTACAATGGATAAACTGGAACCACCATGAGTCCTTTCGCTCACGGGGAATGTGGCTGAAAATTGGAAGAAGTTCAAACAGAGGTTTGATGTTTACATGACAGCTACAGGTGCGTCCGAAAAAGGTGAAAAACAAAAATCATGCATTTTCCTACACGTAGTAGGAGAAGAGGAAGTTCAAGTTTATAACCCCTTTGTATTTGATGAGGGTGAAGAGTTTAAATTAAAGAAAATACTCGATAAATTTGAGGCGTATTGCACACCAAAACGTAATACTACGTATTAGAGACATAAGTTCTTCACGAGGGTGCAAAGGTCCGATGAGAAAATAGACCACTATGTGACGGAATTACAAACTATGGCAAAAAACTGTGCGTTTGGAGATTTAGCAGATTCTCTAATACGTGACAGAATAATTTGTGGTGTCCCAGATAACACACTTAAAGAGAGACTTCTACGTACAGTAGATCACACATTAGACAAAGCACTTGCAACCTGTGGAGTTGCAGAATCTACAAAGGAACAAATAAAAAGTATTGTCCCTACCTCAGAATTAAGTCCATGCTGTTGGTACCGAACCCAAAGACAAAAACGTACGGGTATCTAAACAAGGTAAAATTTGTGGACGGTGTGGATACGATGATTCACATAAGACTGCAAAAAATCTGCAAAAAGTGTAACGGTGCAAATCACTTCGCCAAAGTCTGTAGATCAAAAGGCAAACAAAATAGTACTAGAAAGAAAATGCAGAAAAAGAAACACATTCATGACATACACATTCATGACATTCAGGATGAACAAGCTTTCTTCATCGACGCTCTGGAGACAGTTCATTCCGACAAACCAGAGGAGTGGCGTGTAACTCTAAGCACCAATCGCAAAGGAATCAACTACAAACTGGATACAGGTAGTCAAGTCAACATCCTGTTGGAGAAACAGTATCACAGCCTACGATGGAAGCTAAAACTCCACAAGACAAATATACAGCTTATGTCATACAGCAAGCATAGTATTCCGGTCCTAGGAGCATGTGCTCTGGACGTTTCTCATCAGGACAAAGCAGCTAAGGTCTACTTTGTCATAGTTAAGGAAGTTAGGCCTAGTAAAACACACATATACCATAGAAAACTGCACAAAGATTACAGACACCGCTGCACAAAACAATATGTTGATCAAAACAATATGACTTGTTCAAAGGATTAGGATGTTTACCGGGTGAACATAAATTATCCATAGATCCAGACATGACACCAGTAGTGAGTCCATGTCGTAAAATACCTTTCGCTTTACATGAAAAACTCCAAGATGAACTTAAACGCATGGAGGATATGGGTATCATATGCAAAGAAACCGAGCATACAAATTGGGTGAGTCCGATTGTAATCGTTCCGAAAAAAAGACGGAAAGATCCGCGTGTGTCTGGATCCAATTCAGTTGAACAAAGCAATACAGAGAGAACATTACAAGCTGCAAACTCGAGATGAGATTCATGCGAAGTTCAAGAATGCACATTATTTCAGTAAACTGGATGCTTGCACTGGATTTTGGCAAATGAAACTGGATCAGAATTCCTCAAAACTTACCTGTTTCAATGCACCATTCGGAAGGTATTGATTTCTGCGCCTACTGTTTGGTATCTCATCATCGCCTGTGATATATCACAGGACCATTCACATGATATACGATCACACCAGGGTGCACAACAATGATGGATGGCATCATTGTCTGGGGCTCAACGCTTCAAGAACATAATCAACGACTACAGCAGGTGTTTGATGCATCGCGCAAAGCAAATCTCAAATTGAATCGCGAAAAATGCGTATTTGGAGTCAAGGAACTTATATTCGTCGGTGACATTATATCGGCAGAAGGAATCAAGCCGGACGAGGCAAAGGTCAAGGCCATAACAAACTTTGAGACTCCAAAATATAAGAAAAATGTACAACGCTTTTTAGGCGTGTTGAACTACCAGGCAAGATATGTTCCAGACTTGTCGTCGAAAACACAAGTTTTGGAAATCTCACAGAGGAAAAAAATCAATTTCAGTGGACTACAGTTGAGCAAAAATCATTTGAGGAGCTAAAGGCCATATTAACAAGTACATCAGTACTTAAGTTCTTTGACCCGAACAAAGAGATTAAAATCTCTTCAGATGCCTCTAGTTTTGGACTAGGAGCCGTGCTCTTACAGAGGCATGATAATGAGTGGATGCCGGTGGCTTATGCATCGCGAGTTATATCTGATGCAGAAACAAGATACGCGCAGATCGAGAAAGAAATGTTAGCCATATCATTTACATGTGAACACTTCCACCAGTACATACTTGGACAGGTAGTAGAAGTGGAGACCGATCATAATCCCCTAGTGAGCATTTTTAAGAAGTCTCTGAATGACTGTCAACTACGATTACAAAGACTGCTGCTGAGGGTACAGAAATACGATCTACGTATTGGCTGCACACCTGGAAAATTCATGCATACCGCTGATGCGTTGTCAAGAGGAACGGCTATGTCAATGAAACTGACCAAATCAGAACAGGAAGAGGATCTAAAAGTGTATGTTGACTCTGTCATTAAGAGCCTACCCATATCAGATCGTAGGCTACAGAAGATTCGCGAGGAAACTCAACATGACCCGAAATTGCAGTTACTAGCAGAAGTAATTGTAACAGGATTTCCAGAAACGCGCACTGAATGCCCTAAGGAAGTCTCAGCATACTGGAACATACGGACAGAGTTGAGTTTATGTGATGGAATCATCATGAAGACCGACCGCATTGTTATTCCAGTCTCATTACGAAAAGAGATGCTTACCAAAATCCATACAGGTCACCTTGGTATCGAAAAATGTAGAAATCGAGCCAAACAAGTGATGTATTGGCCTGGAATGTATGCACAAATCAAGGAAATGGTGGATTCATGTTCAACATGTATCAAATTCCGTCCAAAACAACAGTCCGAACCGCTTAAACCACATAATGTATGCAATTATCCGTGGGGAAAAGTGGGAGCAGATTTGTGTGTATTCAATGGAGAAAATTATCTTGTGTTGTGTGATTACTATTCCAATTATCCAGAAGTGTGTCGTTTGCACAGTGTGTCAAGTCATTCAGTCATTAATGCAATGAAATATGTGTTTGCAGGCCAAGGCATACGTAAGATAGTATTCAGTGATAATGGGCCACAATTCAAGTCAGCTGAATTCAGCGAATTTGCAAAGTCATATGACTTTCAGCATCATACATCAAGTCCATTATACCCAAAATCGCATGGGTTAGTCGAGAAAACCGTAGGTATTGTAAAAGGCCTATTAAAAAAAAATCAGCAGATGATGGATCAGATTTCCACGTGAGTCTACTCATCTACCGTGCAACTCCTATACTCGATGGGAAATCACCAGCCGATATACTGAACAATGGACGTAAACTGCGTTCGAACTTACCAATGGCTGATAGTCGCCGTGGAAACAATTTAACCGAGTCTTATGAAAGAGCAAAGATGTAACAGAAACTCAAACAAAAACAGTATCATGACAGAAACACGAAAGAACTATCGCCGTTGAGTCCAGTACAAACCGTTGTCTTCGGGATCATAACGACAAGGATTGGGATAACTGTGGCAAGGTGCTAGACCAAGTGGCTCCGAGGTCATACTTAGTTCAAACTGAAAATGGACATGTATACCGCAGAAATCGCAGACATATTTTGCAATCAAAAGAACAATTTACACCATATGAACAATATGATTGTCAAAATAATGATAATGTTGATCATTCTAGTCATATTCCATGTGATAATGAAAATACTCAATCACTTAGTCAGGATATGTCTATTTGTACCAAACATGTACCAACACAAAATATGTCAGGGACCACAAGGTCTGGTAGGTCAGTTAAGAAACCACAGAGATTAATTAAAGAAATTTAATTTGCTTGTTTGTGGGTCAGATCAGTACCATGAAAATGGGGTATGAGAGTAAGGACTTAAACATCTATGTCAGTTGTTGTAAATTTTGGATAAGTTGTACTGTATGTTTTTTATATTTGAAATGCTAGTTAGTTGCATTACACAGACAATTTCTTAGTTTCATTTTGACATAGTTTCAGAACAAAACAGAACTGTTAATGTACCAGGTTCCATTACATTGTTACATATCAAATCCTAATTTTCAACAGAATCTAATGTATTAACCTAAGAATAGTTTATGCAAGGTTTAACATTTTTTGCTATCTTATGAAATTTATTGTAGCTCTTAACTCAATTTTAAAAGAGGGAAGATGTATCATTTATATGTTTTGAATTGACCCCTTTTGTGTATTACATCATCAATTATGTGAAGGAACACAGAATTAAAAGCATGGAACCGACGCCATTCTTATGTTGTTTCTACAGGCTAACAAAAGCCTTATAGGACTACTTTAACCATAACACAACAGATATATTCAGATTTAATAATATCACGCTTATTCAATTCTAATTTTCATATTTACAAGCTTCAATAATTGCTTGATCTAAGTTGCAAGTACCGCAAACCTGCGTGTCAATCCTCTATAACGTCATCTCAGTAAGTACAGCTAGATCAACGTGGCTTTTATTCTACACTCAACGAGTGGTATAATGGCAAGAAAAGCTACATATTGATTAATGTTTACAATATTTATGCAAAATGACTGTATATAAGAGTGTAACAAATGAACGCAGTACAGTTAAGGCAACATATGAAAAAAATATGGTAATGAAGTCATAAGGAGGTCTGACGTCATGACAGTTGCTCCGCCCTGATTGATCCATATAAGGAAATGGTGCTCAAATTAACTATTTACCGATATTTGCAAGACTTTGTAATAAACATCAATATCTTCATGTTTAAATAGAAAATAATTAGTGATTTTCTCGTATATAAAACTGCACGTTTTTAAAATAATCCTCTTTTTAATGTGTCGTTTGTCTGCATTCAGCTTCAGCCAAGCGCTTGCACTCGGTGACACGGAATGTTGTTTACATCTAAAAACGTGGGGAATCAGCTGAGATTTGCAGTGGATTTTTATGCAATAACCAAACAATCGTTAGAGAAAATAGGGATAAAATAAGCGACAAGGCATTGCTTCTCCCTTTTACCAGGACATGAGGACATTATTTCGGAAAATAGCAGAAAACCGAGACGATTTGAACCAGCTCAGCTCCGTAGATCCATTTCTGCACCAGGCCAGGTATGTAAACAGGTATACATGTACGCATATGTAGGTACATGTGTAGATCTACAGTACAATATTTAGACATGCTTTTGTTGACATAAAAAACCCCGAGTGTGTTCGTGTTCATTTAAATGTATTATCACAGTCAGTGAAGAACTGCATGTAATGCAGTGCCTTGTGTATACCCCCCCCCCCTTATATCCTACTAAGTCATACACTTTCTAGAATTATAGAAAAATGAATTGCACTAAATATGTACTGATCATGCATGAGTTCCTGACTATTAGCTCATTTTCTTTGAGACAATATGTATACATGTAATAATGGAGGTCACCAGTAACACAAATTTAAACTAAATTAAATGAGATGTTTTCATTGTTTCAATCAATGATTCACTTGTGATTAGGCCTAAACATTAATTAGACATACAAATATGCTACACAATTTAACTGTTTCAGAAAAAAAAATATCAGAATCATTCTGTTGAAAACATAGAACCCCAACTTCAGATTTATGGTTGCAATTTTCTAGAATTTCTATATTAATGAAAAAATATTCATTTTTTGCTTAGATTACATGTACACTAAAAATATTGATATAATGCTTTAATTTATCATTGTAGCTGTCAGGAGTCTCAGGCTTAAAGAATGAATATTTAAAAAAAAAATGCATCATTTCTCCACAGGGTATGTATACATTGTACTTCTAAAGCATTTCACATTTTTAAAGTATGCATGTGCTATACATTTTGTTTGTGTTTATTTTAGTAAAGGAGAAACTTAGAATTTTTATTAAGAAAATATTCTATCAATATCTATTGTAAATGTCAGAGGTTTCACTTTCCCAGAAAGTTTTGTAACACAATTTTTTTTTCATTTATATGAATGACATCAGTTCACTACAGTATACAATGTAGCATATTAAATTTGTATTGTCAGATGTAATGCAATTTTATTCTACAATGGTTGTATATTTAGTAATCTCATAGCATTTAACTGCATATATATGTGTTGTAGGCCCAGCTATTCCCAAATGTTGGACTAATGGATTCATTCAGGCAGCAAGTTAATCCATCATTTAAGGAAAATGGTATGCTCAATATTAGTTATAAATCATACAAGGTTTTGATAATAAAAATAACAGAAGCATTGAAAACATATATATGCATTCTATGTTAAATGTTTCAATGCATTTTTTAATTTCATTTATTTTTAAAATACAGTACAAATTACTTTCAATAATGGTATTTTCTGATTTTCTTATATTTTCAGTTTATCCACAAGAACATGAAGTGAAGGAAATAATTTACACCTGTCCAACATTCATACAGTCTGTCATTGGATTTGAAAAGAAATGTTTATTAAATAAATTTTGTAGATAAATAATAATTTGACTTTTTCATATATTTACCGTACAGGTGTTGAAAAGGCCATTATGATTTGAAAATCTTAACTTGTGTACGGTTTGTGTGGAGGGTACAAAATGTCCATGGCATCAAGATCTCATTTCCAGCATGTGCATTGTGTTCATGTATTTTTCAATAATATTACAAAAAAAACAGGAGTCTAGAGGTCCCCCTAATTGATTCAAAATAGGAAAGGGGGCACCATTTGATTCTGAGGGAAGGGGGTGAGGGGAGTTGGCGAGTTTTTCTAAGTCAGGTTTTTTTTTCCTTTTCATGTCTATGAAGGACAGATTAATATTTATTTCCGATCAAGATGAAGGATAGATTATTTATTTATTTTCCTTTTCATTGAAAAGTCCGACTAACAAGCCAAAAAAATGTATACATATAAAAAAAGCTCTGATTCGTGGGAGGGGAATATCACTAATCTGCGAGTACATTGTATTTATTTTTAAAATCTGCCAGCCCTCATGCACCCTCAAAATAAAATGGCTTTCCCCCTAACAATAAAATCCGAGTATACCCTAATCCTTTCTAATTAGTTCCTAAAACGTATAACTTAGATTAAATCCCTTAATTAACAGTAAGCGGTCTAATTGAAAGCGATCGTAGAACATGATCTCGAATGCAGAAAGGGAAAAAAAAATTAACACAAGTGTGTGTACCATAGGCGTCGGAAGCAAAATGAAGGGGGGGGGGGGGGCTAAACCAAAAGAAGACGGTAAATTCAAATGCATACATTATGTACCCCCCCCCCCCCGTTCCGACGCCTATGAATACAGTAGTGAGAGAGGAGTATAGATATCTAATTAATTATTAATGGAGGCTATATTTTAATTAACCATTTGTGTTCTGCATAAATATATCGGCAATATATTTAGACCTATGTGTGTGTAATACTAGATCTACATCTTTGAGGAAAAGCAGGAGGATTGAAAGCCATTAAATGTATACAGTGTATGGAGAACGAGTACATAGAATAGAAAGAAATGTCAAGAATTTTATGCATACCGTTTTGATTTTAAATTAGTAAAAAGGAGTCCAGCCCTGTCGGCATGTATATTTATTTAAAATTTACGAGGTAAACAAACTATATCAAGTACTCAAGAGTTATCTCCCATGCTGGGTCATTGATGCGTTTGAAAACTAGAATAAGATTGACTCTTCCAAGATTTCAATTTTTAATCAAAAAGTGCAAGGGCAAGGCGACAATCTAAAAAGTAGGTTTTTATTTTAAATTATTTATTTTATTCTATAGTTTTCGAAAAGTGATGCTCATTTCTTTGTAATCCTTTAGTTAATTAATAATTCGCGATGAAATTAAGAAATTACCCTATTTTTTTCATGCATTACTGTCTGTTTTAGCTAAATAACGTAATTTTATCGGAAAACTAACTGAATGAGCATCACTTTTGACAAAGTATAGATATATAGTGACAACATAAAACATCGTGCAGTTAATTTTTTGCTTGCCTTGCCCTTGCACTTTTTGGTTAAATTTAACATCTTATTTTTTACCTAAAATCGAAGCCCACGTGACTTCAGGGGGTCACATGATGTCAAAAAATACCGATGGGAAAAACAATGGACATACTTTTCAAGATAACAAATAGCTATTTAATTAGAGTGCCTTGTCCAAATATAAAACTGATAAACATTATATGTATCGAATTCCGTGAATTTTTATAGAAAATGTGTACTGCGAAGTATTTATTCGCCGAATTTCACTTGTGCAGTTTAACTGTGACGTCATAATCGATTTTTCAAAACTGTGCATAGGCTGATCTCCAATTTCAAAGTCCTTAGCCTAGCTGCAGAATTATTAACACATTGGGAAGACTAAGATATATTTTAAGTTAGTATTTGAAAAAAGACATGATATATATAATGAAAAGGAAAGAAATAAAATGTTTCCGTATTAAAGTATACCTCCATAGGTCCATCCAGAGAACACACTTCCATCTTGATCGCACAATGCCTTATCCACCTTTTGGTCAAGTCGTTTAGAGGCGTCCACCACCACAACATAGAAAGCTCTCCTGGTCAGGTAAATCTGATGATAAGCATAGTACGCACACTGTCCTCCGAAGTCAAAAAACGTCAGAGTCTTTGCTTCAACATGTGTAACATTGTTTTTTACATTTTCGTTGTCTTTTTGTTGTGAGGTTACTGAAAATTTTAGCATGAGATCTTTAATCAGAATGAACCAAACTCCGCCTTTGTGATTAACCGGGTCTTTAATAAGAAAAAAAAACCCCGGAATATAATGAAATTGTGAAAATGATGCATACAGTACATGTAGTGGGCATTTATTATCAGGATATTTCAATGTAAGATGTATTCTAAATTCCAGATCAAATATACTTGTATAACAAATATGTTCATTTATGAACATCGTAATCGAATTGGGATTATTGATATAAATCTGAAAAAAAAATGGAAAAAAGTTATCAAACTTCGTCGTCTTACATGCAATATAATATTATGTTTATATAGAAGGTTTTTTGTCTTGATTTTGTTTTAATTTTGAGGCAGAGAAAGTAATTCTTTTACAGTGAAAAATGCATTTCATTTTAAAAATGACTATTACTTACAGATATTTTATAATTTATTTATATTAGTATAAAACCTTTGTTTTATGCAATTTAAAACAAAATATCGACAGAATGTTTTTAATTAATTTTAGCATGTTTTCAGCGTACAAATTTGACATGCTTAACATCAATGTACCTATTTAAATAACGTTTTTGCAAGGGCATATGCTTAATATGTCTTAACAATTTTTGAATATAAATAAAGGATATTTTCCTTGACTTGAAAATGTCTGCTGCTTTCTTTAAATAGTGAATGAAAGAGGACACGAAATACTTGATAAAGGTCAAGTATATTTGAACAATAGCCCTATAACTTGAAATTTTAACGAATAAAATGCCAGTTCTATTGAAAGCAGCAGCACTTTCCAAAAAGTTAATAGAATGCAGAAATTATTTAGGACGGATGATACAAATATTTTTTTTTCTTGAAAAAGATTTAATATCATGTCACAAATTTAGAAATGTGGATGGTTCTTAGAATTTTTTTTCTCATAAGAACTGGAATATGAAAAAGACTTGGAAAATATTAGTAATACATGTATTTAAAGAAAAAAAACAAATATAGACAAATCATATTCAGTAAAGGTTTGCAGGTGAAAAGAAATTACAGAATATGTTAACATGGTGCTAAAAGTGTAATATAAACTTTAGAGAAATATACCAAGCCAGGTGAATTTTAAGAGGAAGACAAAAAATAGCACTTAGGCTGATTTTTACCATTTAGCTTTTCTTAATAAAATTCACCTGGCTAAAAAAAGCTAACAGAACAACAATACCCGAAGTTTGATAATGTATTTGAGAGGAAAACATCTGTTTTGCCTAAAAAAAAAGTGCCTTATGACTTCCATTTGATAATAGTGCAAATTTAAAACCAAGTTTGCCGCAGCTCTGTTATTTTTCAGATTGAATGAAAAACCAAGAATGAGTACAGTTGTAAGTATGTCATTTATTAATGACACAAATGAAACACAAGAAATTCCAATGACTTTCTACAATTTGTATCTACACCTTGTTATGGATCTCCCAAAAAATAAAATAACATCTTGACAATACTCAAAAACATCAAATATCAAACATTTAACAGCCTGTCTCTGAGAAAAGCATGCAAAATCTGGAAAATTGTCCAAAAGGGTTGCATAGAGCTTAACACCTTGTCATGTATTTTTTAAGATCTGGGTTGTATTAGGATATAAAAAAATGTAAAAGTGTGTCACATGTATCTACTGTATTTTTAGTAACAACCCAGTTTCTATATTAAGCTATATCTGCAGTCTATACTGAAGCCACATGCTAGGCGAATTTGGAACTTCAGAATTTTTATGGATATTTAATACAGTGATACGATGGAGGGGATGATATAATTTGATCAAATAAAGTTCTAATAATAATCGATTTAAGTTTTATCAAATATAAAAAAAATCACCCTTGGCTATTCAGTGCAGATATATTTTATAAATAAATTCATTTGATGAGCAATAAATATATTTTAGACTGAATTCATATTTAGAAAGTCTATAAAAGTTTAAAAGTTGATAAAACTAAAGATTTCTCCAAAAATGATAAGAAAAAAATAAGATGACAAGAATGAGTAAGTGTGTATACATTGTGAGAGTTACATGTATCTCCCGTTGTGGAAGTCTTCAGTGAAAAAGGCGGATATGGCATTCCAGTGTGACTGGGTCGCCAAGAGGACAATGCTGCTGCCTGCTATGAAATTTAGGTTTTGGAAACCTTTCGTGTCGTGTATGTCATGTATTTTATTTGTATGACTGTATCAGGGATCCAACACATTGTTTGCGCTTCTTAAAAGCTCCGACTGAGACGCTATAGTATCAGGCTAAATGGGAAAAAGTTACGGACCGACTGGAGGTTTAATTGTGAAAAGTGGATTTTTTTCTCATGACCATGTATACGATGGTATATTTAAAATTATGAATCTATCCAAGACATACGGATAACGTGGGGGTAAACAAGGTTAAAATGGCGAAGAAGAATAACAAGCTTCTGCTATTTGAAGGAGATGAATAAATGAAGGATCTGACCATGTTGACAGGTAGGCCAAATATCTGATCTCTACTTCATGCGATAGGAGTTGCATATTTAAGATTTTTTTTGGTCATGAAATTACAGGCACGTAGCATCGTTTTTGAAAGTGGGGGGGCCAACCTGAGAAAATTTTTTTTACTTACCTAAAAAAAGTTGACAAGCAAAAAAAAAAAAAAAAAACGAAAATTACACGAACTATTTCCCATTTCGTGGGGGGGGGGGGGGTAGTGGCCAACTTTTTCAGGGCAAAGTTCCTCTCACTTCCAATTTTTTCCTATATTTTCTGGCTATGTATATACTGTGGCAACAAGTGGGGGGGCCAACCATCTTTTAATAGACATTTTCTATAGTAAAGGTAATGTTGGGGAAAAGTGGGGGGGAGGCAGCCCCCCCCCCCCCTGGCCCCCCCTGATACTACGTGCCTGAATTATATAATATATACTAATGTTACACTTTTATTTAGATTAAAACCTTTATGCTCAGTAAGATTAAAATGAAGTATTAAAGTGTTTCAGCAAAAGAAAGACTTCCGTACATGTACAAGCAAATTAGAAGTACTAGTATTTAAGAAATCAATAATGTACAGAACAACAATCGTTCTTAAAAAAAAAATAGGGCATCGAAGTTGCAGCTCCTACTGCTTTCAATATCTACAGTGAGCTATATAGAGAAACAATGTTCTAACTAGGAACAGTCATATTTATTGTTTGATATGACACTTAAGCATCATGGAAAATATGCCAGCAGAGCTATTGCTATTCATAACGCCATGTTCACTGAGTAATTGTTGTTTATGCATTCTTTGATGTTGTCAAGAATATCAGAGGAGATCCTGGCTTACATTAGGATGTGGCTTGTTGTCTTCAGTCAAGAAAAACACAAGGCTATAAAACTAGTATACCTGATCCAGGCGCGTAGCATCGATTTTGAGAGTGGGGGGCCAACCTGACATTTTTTTTTATTTACCTGAAAAAGTTGACAAGCAAAAAAAAAAAAAAGGAAAATTACCCGTTGCCCAAAGTCGAAAATCCTATTTCGTGGGGGGGGGGGGGGGCTAACTTTTTTTCAAGTCCAACTATCTTTCAATTCAAAGTTTTTGGCCTATATTTTCTTCATGACACTAAAATGTGGTGGGGGGGGGGGCAACCTTCCTTTCAGTAAACATTTTCTATAGTAAGGTAATGTGTCGAGAGAAAAAGTGGCTGCCCCCCCCTCCGCCCCCCTGATACTACGCTCCTGTGATCACATAAATTTATTATAATTATATACAGATCAAGTCTAAGTGTAAATGTGAAATATTTACCCTTTAATTTTTCACTTTGTCAAGAATGAAATAGTTATTATGCTCCCCTTCGAAGAAGGGGGGCATTATAGCCACATACAAAAAGTTAATTTAGAATTATTATTTTATTTCCCTTCATTTGCAATAAGTGTTTTTGTCGAAGTCATTCCATGGCACTATTAAGATCTACCAGATGGCTTGACTATCACATTATTGTTAATTCCTTTGAAGTTTAATGTGTTAATCCCTTAAGTCAATTAAGTTGCCTAATTATCTATACCTGAGGCGCGACAGGTGTGACAACAACTATCACTCTACCAGTACATGTCACCTACTTTTTCATTGACAAGAACATTTGAGTTAATCATATCAATTATTTAGATAATCTCAAAAGAACAAGTCTAATTGTTACTGCGTGACCGAGTGTTGTAAGGTGCACTACTTATTCCGGGTGGACCTCTACCTTCCCAAACGGCCGGTCACAGCATATTGCTTTTATAATTCCAATATGGGGAGGGGGGCATTAGCGTTTTACAAAACATCTCTTATTTCTTATGTTTTTGTAGTTCAAAAACTCACAATTCATTCATTAGATATGAGACAAAATAATTTCAATCAATCAAAAGTTGACAACTGCTTTTTTTTAAGAAAAATAATATACAAAATATATGATATGCAACTTGTCAATATGTTATGTTCATATGTTGAAACCTTTAATGGAATAAAAGGAGATACCAAACACTACAATTCACAATTCATTAATAGGATATGAGACAAAATACTTTCAAGCAATCAAAAGTTGACAACTGCTTTGATAGAAAAAAATATTATACATGTATAGGATATGTAATTTTTTTCAATTTTTATGTTCAATTCTAGAAACCTTTAATGAAATATAAGGAAATATCAAACACTACAATTCACAATTCATTAATAGGATATGAGACAAAATGCTTTCAAGCAATCAAAAGTGACAACTGCTTTAAGAAAAAAAATTATTATATAGGATATGCAATTTTATTGATATTTTATATTCACATGTTGAAACTTTTAATGAAATTTAAGGAGATATCAAACACTATATTCCAGCCTCAAAATTCCAATAAACAATAAAAAAATTGCGTAGAACAAACATGGACCTCCAAAAAATGATAGATGGTATCATGTAATTATTTTTCTTTTTTCTTCCTGAGGAATTTTTGTCACAGTGTCACATCTAACTTTGGTCTGATTTCTGACATTCTTCTACAAATTTTAGACAGAAACCAGGTACATGTACTTTCATCCCTTTTTTGTCAGAAAATATGAAGTAGAAAGTGGTGCAAATGAATACAGTTGCACCAGTTTTACCTGCCGGGTTATATTATATTTAAAAAAATGTTTTCAACATACATGGTATCACATTTTTTTTTCATTCTTGGTCTCTCCAATGACATTTATTTAATTTTTCAAGATAAATCTTTATCATAGAGTAAGATATAATGGTAAGAGCAATCTGACTATGGCCGTCCTATTGACTGTTTCACCTTTGACCTTCACTTATGATTTATGTAATAATAAACTCTATATTCTTAAAATCAGTGTTGATGACATCAATCATTTTTTTACGTAGACCTTTCCAATGACCTAACTTCACTTTTCCTCCATTTAGCAGTTACATATGAATGTACAAAAAATTATTCTTCCTGTCATCACATTTAACTGATATGTACTCATAAAAGGAAGACATATTTCTTTTCATTTCATGGTGCATTTTGTTTCAGGCAATGCAGTTTTTCCAAGATAGCAGGAACAATGGAGCAGAACTAAAAAGTCATTTCAATAAAACCATGATCTGATTGATCAAGTGAAAGTTGATACCAGTTGTGAAAGTTGTCGAAACACTACAGCAAGCAATGATAGTAGTAAACATCAATTTATGTATCACATGTACTTATTTATTTAAATGAAATCCGTGTATATTTGTAGATGCCTTCTTAGCAAAATTCTCTTTACACAACAATACCCAAGTTACTTGATGTACACATATGACGTCATCGATGGAAGCTTTTAATTAAAATGACAGTCACAGCATTACAAAATGAAAACATTTTATTTTGTTAATGTTTTCACGTCTCTAATCATTTTTGTAGCGTTAAATCCAATCTCTAAATACCATTATTATGAAAACTTTCTAAAATTGACGTCATCTCGCCTATACTATGACGCCATAATGTAGCACTGATTTAGGCAAGGTAGAATATATTGTTTTCTTCCTGATTACCCCCAAGTTCTTCCTTAGAAAGAAAAAAATGAGTATAAGTTGGATTACCATCTGTAGAATTAAATCTCTTCTTCTAAAATGCTATTTATATAATGAAACTTACAATCAAAGACAACATTTTTACCTGCTTTGTAATTCTAATAAGCAGGGACCAGTACGTACTGATCATGTATCTAATTCTTTTTTCACTTCTGGATTATTGAATACAGAAGAATAGATAATTTTCATATTGAGCCTCAATATTTGAATACGTGATTTAAATATGGACCTTATACATCTGTCCCATAGTCTGTTGTAATCTTTAAAAGAATCAATAATATTGATGAAATTCCGACTCATGTTGAAGAATCGGGGTTCCCTATATTTAGGACCTTTTAAATAATTGATCTAAGGTTCAATTATTTACTATTTTCGTAAGCTGTGATAACGTGTCCAGCAGGACTATATTTATATGGCAAAGAAGAACATGAACACAATGAAGGATTATATTTCAACTACTTAATATCAAGGCCATAAAAAGTTTTTCGTAATCAAAAAGTTTGAATACATATAAATATATATTTGTAGGATATACAAATTGTCTGGTAGTCTTAATATAACTTATATATTAATACTTATATCAACAGCGTCAATCCCTTTATTTCATACGCATATTAATTATATATTATTTTTGTCATCTCCCTCGGGAGATGACACATTAAGATTGTATGCCGGAAGTAAAGTCCTAGTGTAAGCCTCCATTAACTTTTCGGGAATCCTCGATGTTTTACAATATCTCAAGTGAGAATCTACACAAGGAGTTCCAAGTAGCCTGTAAATTGGTTTTCTTTTAGAAGAACTAGCTTAGAAGTGTGTGATCTACTTTCGTTTTAGGCCTATTTGCCTTGAAAGCCAAAGAAAATTAAGAAAAGAAGTACGATGCTTATAAATATCTAAAGTTTTGGTGTGTCGTATATATATATTGATCCTCAATACTATGCCTTGTTAAATTGGTAAGCCACACAAGAAGAACTGACAATGACGTGATTTCAATATATAGATTTGTAGTAGTATCCATAGTTAAATCACTGCGTGGTACCCTACCCCTCATTTTTCTTAAGTAGGCACAGGTGGCTTCTTTTGAAAGGTTTAAATACTTAAGCTACGTGGGTAGGGAATAATCTCTGGACTGCTCTTGCTTATGTTAATATACCTGTCATCTTAGTTTTCTGTTTGCTGAATAAGTCATTCGGGAACTTCAGGTATAATTATCCATATATTCAATGCATTAAAATATTTCCCTTTCTGTTTTATTTCTTTGACATAATTGATACCAAAGAGATGACATTTCAGGCTTTCTGGAAAGCCAAACTTGTTATCATTTCATATTATATTGGTTTCAGATATCTCTTCAGGAATAACATTACAGAGCTAGACAGATTACGGGGAAATACCAGAACATGACGGGAAAATTATTGTATAAATTGTGGAATTAAAATTTGTGAAATTATTTTGTTCAGGTTCCTTTTTTTCACTTTATATTCAGGTAAATCTTAGGTAAACAGTATATAAATATACGTACTCGCGATCGATACTTATCAAAATTGTTGAAGATCAATTTTGCTTATTCGGAGGTTTATGAAATCATAGAGTTATATTTAATTGTTATTTATATATTATATTACTTTGTATATGTACTCAATTCCAATTTATGAATAATTATCTTGAGTGCAAGAGAACGTTTTTTCTGGACAGCAAAACAAACTAGCCCTAGAGATGATTTGTGATGTATATAGGAATTTCTTTAATACATATACTTTTCAGGGAGAAAAGTTTTTTTTGTTCTTACAATGTATAAATATGTTGTAGTGTATTCGGTTAAATGATTTACTGTGGTGCAACCATTCCTATAGAGCTTTCTGAAATAAACACAGTAAACTTCAAAGGGAGGTACATGTAATAATAATCATTTGCAAAAGGCGTTGATATCGTTAGACAGAGATTGATCTAAAGTTGAAAGATTACAAACACATACAGTAATCCTCTCCCTTAAGATCAAGCAAAAAAAAAAAAATCAAGTTAAATTCAACTGAATAATTAAAATAGATTCTATGAGAACTAGCAATAATTTTATGGCAGAACAAACTTTTAAGAATCGCAGCAATAGCCCTTAACAGCTGAAAGAGTGAATTAAAAATAAAATATCTTTCCATAATAGACAAACTGTAATATATGCAAATGTTTACATTCAGACATAGCCAGAAAGGATTATGTTATAGCAGAAGTTGAAGAATGCCACAATTTTATACTCATTTTTCACTTCCCACAATTTCAAAACCGAAAAAGGTGACTTTTCTTGATAGTTCTACCTTGATGAACAAACACGGTGCCCAAAATCATTTCTATTAACCTAAACATTTTTAATTTCACATACATGGTTCATAGTGTGAGAAAAAAACTATGAGTGGAAAATTATCAAGTTCTGAGAACCTTCATACATCGCCATTTGCATAACTTTAACACGGACCTGTACTTAAATCAAACATTCAATGCGCATATTTTATCTAATCTTATGTTAAAACACTTTCAAATAAGCTATTAGATGCATGTAAGGTTCCAAAAAATGTCTGAATGAAAATAATTTTTTAAATTATAAGATTCAAATCAACGTAATATAAGATACCTTTTAATGATTTTGTTTTGTCACATAATTCAAATACTTCCTCATGCACCTCCAATCCCTCAGTTGATTTTACTTCCTTAATAACTTCTTCACTAAAACCAAGCAGACGTTTAAGTAGCGTTGCTTTTCCTGCCCCAGCACATCCTACAATCATCCCCCGGGCGTGGTGAACTGTCTGTGTTCCTCCTTTAGCGTGTAACTCCACATATCGTTCTCGGGCGTTTTGTTCCCATTTTAGAATTTCGGTTGGGACTCCCACTGTACCATGTGAAAAAATAAATAATAAAAAATAAATATAACAAACGTAAATGTTTTTAACTTCAGTTAAGGAAATCAAGTTGAA
The DNA here is from genome assembly GCF_032062105.1 of Saccostrea cuccullata. Classification (NCBI taxonomy): domain Eukaryota; kingdom Metazoa; phylum Mollusca; class Bivalvia; order Ostreida; family Ostreidae; genus Saccostrea; species Saccostrea cuccullata. Next base: position 27,241 of record NW_026921436.1, on the reverse strand, counting down.
TTAGTGTACAGTGTAAGCCTCTCCCCACTTTTTTTGGGGGGTGGGGGTGGGGGGGGGGTGGGGGTTGGAACTTCTTAGGATCTCTGCTGTTGTGCAAGTGATGGAGTTACTTATTTGAGAATGCATTTCGGATAAAATTATCAACACAGCTAGGTTAAGGTCACCCACAGGAAATATTAATATTCATGCCTGAAAATATATTCCGAAAAAAATGAAAATAATGTTGACATTTTATATGAGAATAAGCTTTAATTTATTGGGAATCGTACTAATGCAATTGTATGTATGGGGTCTCAACCGAGTTTTCAAAAGTGATTTCGAATACACCAGGTGTTTGTCACAAAACATACTTAAAATTGGAGAAAATATATGTACTGATACAAAGATCTTTAAAGCTCAACGATAAAATAATATTTTGTAACTATGAAAATGATGAATGATAAATTGTATTTCCTGACAAGGTCATTAATTGGCCATGGAACTTACAAAATGATGACTTTAAATGAGACTGCAGAGATTCTTACTTCATCAACTTGCTTGTCAATAATTTACCTAGCTCTTTTTAAAAATTGTTCGTACGTAGAACATGTCCTTGTGTATCGAATCAACTTAGATATATAAACTCCGTATGGAGGTGGTGAAGGTATATTGCTGCATAGGTAAGGGATGCTGACGATTAAAAAATTCAACTCGTCACGTTTATCATATAAATTGGTTGTTAGGTTACCATTGAAGTCTTTTTCAAAGAAAACATCCAAATATGAAACAAATTTGTCTGCGGTATCTTTTTCTCAAGCTGTCCCGGATATGTTGTATCGACGTAGGAATGGAAATTACCATTGTCAATTGACACTACGCCGTCGATATACCTGAAGTTCGAGTTGAAGTTGTATATTATTGAGAATCTGTTTGTTGATAGCAGTTTAAACTACAATGAGAAGCGCATTGAAGTGGTAAAATTTTCTGTTTGGATGGAACGTTTTGAGCTACCTTTAGACACGCCAATTTCTTTAGAAAGGAAAAATCGTTCAAATGATGTAATCGAATACCTGTAGAATAGGTTTTTTCATAAATATAACATCCAACGAAATTGATGGTCTACATAAACGACGATTAAGCACGTGTTCGACTGATACATGTGCTATGCTAATTCCAAAAAGCATGATAAAATCATGATTATGCAAAATTTCGTTGCAATGCGTGTTTTACATAAGCGGGAACTATGTACATAGCTCTTTCTTATTCTAAAATTCCTCATTTTAGTGTAACTCATGTTGCTTGTCGCGGAAAGTGTTGTGTCCTAAAACATTACAAATATGTCTTTCTCGTTTCTAAAGAAATGGGCGTGTCGTTATGTTATAATTGACGTTCAAAACTTGACTCAGAACGTATTGTCCAAAACACTACTGGACGAAAAAAGTGCTGAGAATCCCAAATGTTACTGATAATGTTTGATAATTACTGATACGGTGCTGTTCTTGCTGATAAATACTGATATTTACTGTTATAATTACTGTAGTTGCTGATAATTTTAGTTGTTTCTGATAAATACTGATAATTACTGTTGCCTTTTACTGTTGAGTCTGATAAATACTGATAAGTACTGTCGCTGCTGAGAATTACTGATAATTACTGTTGATGTGCTGTCGATGCTGAGATTTACAGATAATTACTGTGGTCATTGTTTTTAACCTAGTAATTGGTTTAAAATAAAACAGAGGGCTATAAAAACCTTAAATTATTACTTTCTTTTACTTGAATTATCATGACAAAATTTTCATATTTCTTTAAATGTTCTGCTTGTGACAAAATTACATGTATTATGCTAATCTCAATTTCTACATTAAGTTTGTGAACATTTTGACAATAATCAAATGAATTATTAATAGAATGAATATATAGAAATAGAATTAATAAAAAAATAATAACTGCAGCAAAAAAATGGAATTTTACTTTTGCATAAGATCTTATTGATAATAAACTGTAAAAAAAAAAAAAAAAAAAAAAAAAAAAGAGAAAAGAAAATTATGCTATCTTAAAAAAGATCCACCGCCGCCTTTCCCGAGTCCAAGAAATTTATGTAGGGAGATCAGTGATCTTTTTTTATCAATAATAAGAAAAAAGTTCTTAATTGATGGAAAAAAAATCAGGATAAAAATGTTTCCTGCAGGTTAGAAAAGTTGGATTCGTACCTTTTTCACTAGGTCAACTGGTCAGGTTTGGACAACATTTTCTTTTTGAAGGCCTTTTTTCTCGAAAACAATTTTTATCTTGTTAAATGTTGTTTTCTGGTCTCATTTCGGGAAATATTTGAAAATTTGCTCGAAAATTAGAAATTTTATCCCTTTTAAAAAGTAACAAAGAGATGAAAACAGGGTCGAATATGTTCAATCTGTGAGCACTGATTTTAATTAATTATTTATTTATTTATTCATTTATTTTAATGTTATAGACGTTTGTAGATCGTCCAAGAATTAAACTCCTCCACATGTACATATGTACATGTACAAGTTCACACTGCATGCATGTGCAACCGGCAAATGGGGCGAGCTGATAAAAAATTAGAGGTTAAGAATCCCTAGAGCAAAGGTACATGTGTTTAGTTTTTCTCTTAAAATTTCAATACAAAATACATTTTTTATTAAATTATTTTTGAAATCTCATTAATTTTTTTTAATTTGATTTTATGGAATGGGAAATAAGAACTGAAATGAGACTTAATTTTATATGTTACTATAAGTATATGATCAAATTGATCGATTTTAATTTTGTATGGTAAAAAGTTTTAAGGAAACACCTTTAAATTGATTTCAATTGATCAGAAATCGGTGATCGACCTGTGATTTGGCTGTATTGTGTACATGTCTTCAGCCCCGGGGTAGATCGGGGTACAACTTGTATATTCCATGCAAATTGTAGTGGTCAGCGTAACAATGGGCACTAATTACTAAGTACATCTTGTACATTGTACAGATTTATTTTAATTATTAATTCACAAAGATCTATCTTAAAGTTTCTTCAGTATTAAATTTCATTTTTTAGTTTTACGCATATTTCTTCAATCAATCATTCATTTATTTGAATCTTTTTACCATTTTACAATAGTATGCAGAGACCACAAAACATATAAAATGTAGGTGATTTTATACATAACAGTAGGTCTAAAAGGCATGGGTGAATAAGAAACTAAACAAAAAAAAATTGTAGGTTGCTATAAATGCGAAGTAAAGGAATTTAGGCTGGGGAGTATATATTTCGTTTATCAGAAAAAAGAATATCCCGGGGGAGGTGGTCACATTTTTTTTCAATTCTGAATTTCTGTTAACGATGGTTTGGGACCGGTAAATACAGTCGAGAAATTGACTTCACTTTTTGATTTAAAAAAACGTGTGCAAAATATCAGTACAATCATATAAATATAAAGAGAAAGATGGTTTAGTGAAAGCACTTTTTTGAAATAATATTAGCATTAATTGTTCACAATTCAGATGCAGGGAAACTCCACTTCGCTTAATCCGAGAAAAAAAAACAACCCTGAAATGTATGGATTTTGAATGTCAGAAACATGACGTTGTTTATCGCACTCATGAATAAATGTTAATTACTTCAGTTCTAAATTTAGTATTGTTCATTGCAATTGATTCTCTAAAATATTATTATTCATGCATTTAAAAAAATCGATAAGTATAATTTCATAACTTGCATGACTTATAAAACACACAACTAAAGAACAGACCTTGCCCTATCGGCTATCACTTACATGTAAACAGTATTTAACCCCCACCTTCCTTTTTGTGCTTGTGTCAAGTAAAATCATTTAAATAAGCACCCAGTCTGTACTATTCATTTATACAAGGTCTCGGACAAAAATGGAATTTAAAGTAGGTCTATACTCGCACTATGTCATTTACGAATAGTAAAACCGGAACCGCGCTTCCTTTTTCCGAGATGAGATTTTTTAACTACATTGGTTTGACTTTTACTTAGCGTTTTAAATATCCGGTAACGATTTTGCTTGAAGTCGGTCGCGTCAACAAACACAGATTCTACAGTTTAAGGATAAATAAATTAAAAAGAGAAGGCTGGGAACAACTTTCGGTTGACAGAAATAATTAGGTAATAAAACGATATTTCTGTGAATGATGCATGTTTTATATGCCGCACCGAAAACACAGACCATATACATGCTACATGAGAACATGTATCAAACTATCGAGGCGATTATTGTCGGCTGCCAGGTTGAATCTAATAGTTATAATTCGGAAGAAAAGTAATGACTACGATTTGAATTTGACAATTTATGGATTTTACTAATCAATCATTACAAAATTTAATTTGAATAATAATTATTGCATAAAACGCATACCCCCCTCCCCCAACCTGCTTACCCACGAATCCCATATGCAAAATTATCTTTTGAATAAGTGTTTGACAAAAGTTGATTCACTTGCAGCACACTTCTTTACTTTCTGTAGCAAAATCATCCAGTTTCTGAGAATCATTGAATTACTTTCATTTCATCGTCTCAATTTAAAGACAAGTGTGTTTTATTTTTTTTTTATTTTTGAGTAAAATAAGATAAATTTTAGGGACAATAGGTTTTGGGTTTGTATAATTATTGTTTTAAATTATGTACAACTTTGTTAATACAAGTATACACTCAAACATTAACAGTATTACAGAAATATGTGGCAATATATTACTTCTGAAAGAAAGAAAATAGGGGGTCCCTTTAGTGTAGAGCTCATACCACGAAAAGTAATGTGTCAACATATATACATATATATATATTTTTTTTAAGCTTATTATTTTTCTTAAGTATAATTTAGCAAAAAAAAAATGCAAATTTACGAAGTTTGAGTCCATAATTTTTTTTTAAATGACCGAGATTGTCCTGTGAAGCATATTTTCTCACATTAAATTTTATACAATATCCTAACAAAGTGCATCTATTTATAATAATTCATGCAAAACAATGATTATATATATTGTTTACTAACATGTTTCTACTCTATTTTGGCTATTAAAGTTGAATATTTAGACTTTAATTAATTTATATACAACAAAATCTAGGATAGGTAAATTTTCAGTATTTTACATTTCGGGGTATATACTCCGATAGGCAATAGCGGAAAAGTAAACATGTCGACACATAATTTTTCTTGTGTCTATCCATTGCTGGGATGTATGTTTATCTTATAAAAGCAGATTTTTAAAGATTGAGCCCATTTAGTGCCGGGTATAGAACTACCTTAAAAAAAATTATAATCTCTGCACAAAATTCTAAATTTCACAAAAACGCAAGCCGTAGCGATATCCCTATGGCAGAATGTACTAATAATTGACCCGATTCTAAAACGAAAGTAGAACTTTTACACGTGGTTGACATGTATGTTCCAGAACAACAAGCAAAATTGCATTAATGGAAAAAGTTAATTCAAGTTTTGATTTATTTTATTTTGTTTTTTAACTGACTGACCGCATATAACATGTTTAAGGAGTGGCGCATAATATTAGAAGCAATATGCTCATAGACTTAAAACTGTATGTACAATGAAAAAAGAATTAGTCTAAAGAAAGACGTGTATTTCATCGACTGAAAATCACACTGCATAAGATTTATGTCATGTAGTGTACAAAACCTAAGCCTTAACAAATAAATAAAAAAAAAAATAAAAATAGAAAGCGACACAATGATATAAGATTCGCAGGGAGGACATCAAAGAACTAGAGCGCGCTGTCTACATAATATATAAAAAAAATTAATTAAAGATGCTTCAATTTAATTATTTAATTCTGTCACATTCTTCTATGAAATAACAAAGTGTACGCTTCAAGACTAGATTTTATGACAAATATTTAATACTGTCTTGTTAAAATGAGAGCTTAATTTAAAAGTAAATGGAAAAGGGGGGTGTTTTCATTCAACTAAATGTGCTCATACATTTGCAGTTCTCCACACGGTAAAATTAATTGATATTTACAACCACTGACTGTGTTGAAGTATTAAAGATACCCACTAAAAGCTTTTGATGACATGTGAGAAAAAATATGAGATGAGATTTTTTTAACCTTTATGAATAAAGATTAAACTTTAAAAAAAAAAAACACTTGGGAAGAAAAACCACTGCAAATACAACAGAATAATTTTCCTCAGGTAATGTCATCTACATTTAAAGAAAAAACATAAACATTTATGAAAGCTTATGTTAGCATTATGATCTAAAAAATAATTATAATAAAATTAATAGCTGAAAACTGAAAACAAATTAATAAAACGTGACTTTTTTTTATTTAGAATAATTTATTTTGTAATTTACTGTAATGAATTTGTTAAAATACTTAAAAAAAAAACAACAAGTAATCATTTCTCAGGCTATTTTAATCCATTCCAAGGTTAAAAACAATGACCACAGCAATTATCAGTAAATCTCAGCATCGACAGTACCTCAACAGTTATTATCAGTATTTATCAGACTCCACAGTAAAAGACGACAGTAATTATCAGTATTTATCAGACTCCACAGTAAAAGACGACAGTAATTATCAGTATTTATCAGCAACAACTAAAATTATCAGCAACAACAGTAACAATAACAGTAAATATCAGTATTTATCAGCAAGAACAGCACCGTATCAGTAATTATCAAACATTATCAGTAAAATTTGGGATTCTCAGCACATTTTTCGTCCAGTAGTGAAAGAAAAATGTTATCACTTCAATGCGCTTCATTATATTAATAATGAAATCTACATTTACCTGACACCTTATCAAGAAAATTACTAAAAAGTCTAGTTTCTTTGTATACCAATATTCCGCACGATGAGGTTATCGAAGACTGTATAGATTGATTGATTGTATATTGTTTAACGTCCCTCTCCAGAATATTTCACTGATATGGAGACGTCACCATTGCCGGCGAAGGGCTGCAAATTTAGGCCTTTTCTCGGCACTTATGGCCTTTGAGCAGGGAAGAATCTTTATCGTGCCACACCTGCTGTGACACGGGGCCTCGGTTTATACGGTCTCCTCCGAAGGACCGCCCCATTTAATCGCATTTTACGACAAGCAAGAGGGTACTGAGGACCTATACTAACCAGGATCCCCACGGGGCAAAGACTGTACAGAAGTGAAGGAGAAAGTCCGAAAACTGTCTATTTTGTGAGAGAACGAAATGTACGTAGACGGAGACCGAGATGGTTTTCCTCTCACGGAATAGAAAGTTTGAAGATTTCGTCTTACTTAAAACATTTACTCTATTGTTTACTTAATAAACTGCATCAGGTGACAGTTATTTGCTGAATACTATTTTGAAATTAGTAAATGGAATGCTGATGTGCACAAATTTTGCAACAAGTGTGGGGAAATTAAAAACATAGAACATCTTTTATATTAGTGCACCGATTCTACAAACATATGGAAAAAAGTCAGCAAATCATTAAACTTCAACATGTTCAATATTGGGTGGAAAAATATAGTAATTGGATTCTATGAAGAAACTCAATTATCTAAAATGTTGAACATACTAATTTCTTATAGAACTCTGAAAATATTTAAATATAAAATGAAATGTCGTGTAAATTGTGAACCATGTCATATAGAAAAATTATTGAAATTTGTGAAGATCATTTTTTTAATATATTGTTATACGGCACATATGGCATATACGAATTTGAAGCTAGCTGAAACGTGTCTAAATGTTGAGAGACACATGTCATGAAAAGATAAAAGAGTATATTTTCATACTCTATGATATATATTGTTAATTACATACGAGGGTTGTTCGAAAAGTTCGTGGACAACTGTCATATCTTTTTTATTTGACGTCATATGATATCCAAATTTGGTAGAAATATTTTAACAATAAATTCAATTGATGTGTATTAATTCTTACAAAATATTATGATTGATTAAAAACTTAACAAGATTTTAAAAATGCTAAATTCGGATAGCGGAGCAGATCAAAATTTAGTCAGTTACAGACAATACAATACAATAAATAATGTCTATAGTCATATTCTCTATAAAATAGAGGAAAAACGAAAAACTACCTAGAATTTCAAATTATGAATTGTTACATCGATACGTGCACCAAATTATGGTTTTACATTTTGCATTTTTGAAAAGAAATCAACTTGAGAAGATAAGTAGTCCTTATTGAAAACGACAAAAACGATGCCGTTTTAGAACGTCAAGGAGCAATAGATACCGAGGCAATTCTGTGTTTTTCTCAGGAAGAATCCTGAATAAACTTTAAAAATGTTGAAGGAATCAAGAAAATATGTCACAAGCGAGTTGTGCATGTGTGTACAAATAATACAGGAAATATTTGAGTGACAGAGACTGTATCGGATGAGGATGGCCTATCGAGAAACGGTTTTACTGTAATCGTCTGAACAAAACTTTGAAATTTGAAACGTAAATGAAGACAAGGGTGTTTCAGTGCTGCTTATCCTGTGAAAGCAGAGTTAAGTACTAAAAGAAATTAAAACCTTAACAAAGGAAATTATACAATGATATCAATTCTTAAAAAATAAATGTCAAGTATTAGAAAAAGAATTTTATAAATGGGCATTTGAATATTCTGTGTGAAATGTATAGGTATAACATCTTTTATAAATTCTCGACGCTATGTGTTGACGTTACATTGCCCTTTTGTGTGCTCTACGGGTACAAAACATGTTGATTTTAAAATGAAGTAAATTTATTTATGTTAAATCGAATGGAATAAAACTTCACACATCAAGAAAACAAATATTTTTACATATTATGATGTGCTTGTTTTAAATTTCCAGTAAGTAATATAACGAAGATGGATATCGTTCACGATCTTTTCGAACAATCCTCGTAAATACATTTGAAATCCGGTGCTTTTTGGGTAGCCTGACCCAAGAAGCATGAAAACAAATGGAGGTCAAATATGGAATTTAGAAGGAGAAATGGGACTCCATGCTTTACATGGATTTCATAATCACATGAGCAGAAAGGTAATATTTTCATACATATTTCCTGTCACTTTTTATTTATTTTCTCGTTAATGAATTACTTGAATGTTAAAAGGAAAAAAAGTCAAAGATAGCTCACATGTTAATATTCAAGGTTAAAACCGGATATTGTATGTGCTATGTAATTTTTGAACCCATACATGACAAAAGCAAAATACAGAATAATTTTTTAGATCTATTTTAATTTTTTTTCTTTTTTTCAATGATATATTACATGTGCAATGTAGTTATTATATTATTTACATTAATGTACATAAACATGAAGCATGACATCCAATCCAAAGAGCCACACAGCTAGGTTAAGACCTCCTATAGGAAATAAGCCTTAAAATATTCCAAAAAAAATCAATATAATGTTAATATTTTTTTTATTAACATGAGCTTTAATTTAATGGGAACTATACTAATGCATATGTATGTATGGGGTCTCGACCGAGCTCGGCCAACGTGACTTCACGTACATCAGCTGTTTGTCACGTGACATGTTTAAAATTATAAATAAAAATATGTATGGATACAAAGATCGTAAAAGTTCAACGATATACGGATGACTTTTCACTATGAAATTGATTGTGTTTTCTTTAAGACAAATTTCTTAACCCAAAAAGTGCTAGGAGCAACTTCTCCATGCTCGGGAATTATATAAAATTTAGCCGACTTTTGATAAACTTTGTGCATTTACACTAATACACATTGAAGAAATGTAAAACTACGGAAAAAATCAACTTACTCCAAGCACTTCTCAAAATACTAGGGATAGTAGCTTCATGTATATACAATATTATTAATTATATATATATACAAAAGCGGATATCGTTGAACTTTTGAGATTTTGGAGGGGTTGTACATGTGATTGTACGTTTCTGTATAAAAGTACATGACTGCAGCTTTATAAGAGATTATCAATTAGATAAGACTGTAAACTATTGATTAATGCATTCAAAATATGAATCAATGATAGTCAGATCACGCTTCTTTAGATTTAATTTTCATATTTTCAGTTCTACTAATAGCTTTATCTGCGTCTCAAGTACAGAGAAACTCCGTGTCAAACTAGCCTATGGCGTGATATATGTTAGTGCAGTGAGATCAAGTTGGCTTTGATTTTACATTCGAATAGTGTTATAAGGACAAGATAAGTTAAACAATGATCAATATTTACAATAATCATAAGGAATCAAAAGATGTAAGAGTATAAGAAAAAGAAAATTATTATTTATTTATATTATTATTTATTGTATTTCTTTAATATTCATTTTAAATATTTTGAACTATTTTGCGTGAAGAAACGAACATTTACGTTAACAATCGTGAAGAATTGTGTAATGTGTAGAATCGTGTACGTGAAGGATCGTTCATGTAACAAGTTTAATCTTGTTTTTATCATGCCTAATCGATCGAGTAAATCAACAATAACACAACCACTGTGCATATGAAAAATGAATTATTACTTTGAAAATCTTCTTTTCTTCATTTATGTATTAAACGAATGAATTATGTACATACTTTTGATTCGGAAGGATATTTCTTTGATATTTGTGAATTTTATGGCCAAAGGGTCAGGGCTCCTTGTATAAGGGCAGGATTCTGATGTTTATATAATAAAAATGCGTGAAATTTTTGAAAATCTTTTCCTTTGCTGCTGGGTAAATATTTATGATGAAGGAAGCTGCCTCTTCCAAAATTGTTAATTTCCAGGGCCCTGGGTCGGAGGTATTTGGAGGGGGATATATATTCTGAAAATAAATAAATGCTTTGATATCTGAACTTTGATATATAATGCTGCCTCATTCAAAATTATGGATTTTTTGTCCTTATGTTTAAAACTGGAATCAAGTTCAATTATAGGATACTCAGGTGACTTTGAGGCCAGTGGGCCTCTTGTACGCTATTAAATTCCATGTATTTGATAACGCTCGTCAAAGTAAATATGCTATAACTGTCATGAAACCTTTTATACATTTTATTACGGAAATATATGGCAATTAATAATTCAAATCAATTGAAAAGAAGGTAAAACTCTACAGGAATCAATAAAAAATTGAAGATGTAAAAATTCTAGGTTAAGGGAGGTTTCTACTTAGCGTGTCACATATACACATGTATAATAAAAAAAAGTAACCAACGCCGATTGCAAGCACGTAAGACTTAATTCATGAATCACTACCTATGACGATGTCTCTCCTTTTCTAAGCAATCTTCACGTCAGCTATCAGCAACAAACTAACTACCACTACTCAACCCGACTGTTTCCTTATATACACATCATTCAGGTCAAATGACCTGCTAATAACTGAAGGCAGCAAAAAAGGAGGAAGTCATCAAAATGCAGCTTTCGAAAATAGGAGTGATACGCAGTACTAGTATTGCTATAAGGCTTTAAAAAGGAGGAGGGGCCTAATTTATACGGGGATAGAAAATTTATTGTGAGGTTACACTAAAATGCGACTTAATGTATTCCTCATAATACCAAAAAATAAAATAAATTTCAATTAAAATGCATTAGCATAATAAACAATAATAAAACTTATCAATGCATTGAAAAAATGCTAGTTAAATCCCATAGAGCTGGTTTTAAATAGATCTCTGATCTCGTTGAACTAGTCAATCATGATGTCGGTCTGGTAAAAATGGCATATTTCATGTGCTCTGAGAGGCAAATTGAGGAATTTTTAAACAATGAAAAATGCGTTAACTTTAATTATAACTTTAATTATCAAACAAAATGTTATTTATAGATTTTTAATAGGCTTTTCATACCAATATATATCCTTTGTTCAGTGCGATTATTCATTAACTATATATCGACGGTATGTATTTAAATAATCTTGTCGTGTTTTTATGTAAGGTTAGGTATATTTTACATCAAGATGCATCCATAAATCGTTCAATTGCAGCGATATACACTTAATAAATTTTAATTATTTTTTTAAGATAAATAAAGAATATACTTGAAAAGTGCTGCTGCTGTCTTTAAATCAAGAGGATGACTTTAAATGTACACAAACTATTTGGATAAATTTCGACATTGGCCTATTTACATGTAACTATTAAAACGCAAATTCTATTCAAAGTAGCAGAACTTTTTAGAAAGTACAGAGTAAACAGAAACAAAACAAGAGAAAGCTTTAATTTTCAATTTCAAATAAGGTATGCCCTTGCAATATTGAAATTTGTTAATGACCTACATTCAGTACTAAGCATACATCATGTGATTTTTCATCTATGGGACCAAACTTCATACAGTACAGAGTAGGTGATGCTATGCTATATCCATAAGTATTAAAAGTTCTTTGATAATAAAGCAGCTGAATAAAAATGAATTCAGTTTTGTACTTCTATTTCCTGTTGGTTTCTCATAGTAGAGAACACCAAACAAGCTACGAACGAACGTATCTCGACGATATTAACCGTATAACTAGTTTATGAATACCACCACTCGCTTTATATTTATTTTGTAATTTTTACAAAGGCCCCCTCGCCCATTTGATGTTTTTTTTAATGTTGTTTATATTATCTTAAAATCAACAGGAAAACACCTGTAATTATGTTCCTCAAACGAAGTTGGGGAACATATTGTTTTTACTCTGTTTCTTATCATAATTAAGGTCTTCCGTCTCCAACGGAAGACCTTCTTGTTATTCTTCGGTTTCTTTTTCCCTATTATTATTTATTCTTACCTAACCGATTTTGTGCACGCGATTTCTCGTAAACTACTGAGCCGATTCTCATGAAACTTTCACATCTGATAGGTACTGATCTGAATCTTATTAAAAAATTTTTTCGTTGACGTCTTTACTTCCGGTTGTGAGATATGGACAGTTTTCTGATTTTAAAATGCAATTTTGTCTTGTTACTTAGCAAAAACTGCTTAAGATATGAAGTGAAGATTAATTGGAGATGATAGATCATGATCTATAGCGTTGCAGAATCGGATTTTCGTGCGTCGTAAGTACTTCCGGTCGATACCGGAAGCAAATTTAAAGAACGCAATTTTTCAGCTTTTTCTTTTTAAATATTTTTGTTTTATATTTGAATAGAGACCCCTTTTCAGAAGCCAAATATGTGATTTGTTTGAAAATCGAAAAAGCCAATCTCGAAATATTTGCATTTGAAAACGCGAAGCTGCGATCCAAATGGCTAAATGGTTAGCGTGTTGGATTGTCACGCGGGCGACCCGGGTTTGGTCCCCCGTATGACTAAAAATCATTTTTTCTGCTTGATTTTTCGATATTATTTAATTTTAGACCATTTGGAACAATATATTATAAACTTTTAAGCATATCTTGCGTAATAAGGGGTCACGAGTGGCCAGAATGTCAAATCTTGGAGGATTTATATCTCGAAAAGGGGGAATATTTTGATAAGTAATACTGAACAAAAGATGGTCAAAAAATATTCTAAACAAAATGCATACTTTGAATTTTTGTAAAACGGTCCCATTAAGGACTTGTAGGAGTGGCCCCTAAATATTTCTATTTAGCATATCTCCACAACGAATAGAAATCTCTGAATAAGTGTTGAACAAAGAGTCTTTAAAATCGCAAGACCTTTCATTTGATACCAAGAAAAAGGGGCTGCCCATCAAATTAGGGGCTCAGAGGGGCCAACAGTCTTTTATCTTTAAACTCTCTCATGATCAATATTTTTTTTATACATTACTGAAGCAAAAGTATTTATCTTAACGATTTGTAACAATATATGATACAATTTTGATCATATGTTGCGAAATAAGGGGGCACAAGGGGACAGAATGTCAAATCTTGGACGCTTTATATCTCAAAAAGGGGGAATATTTTGATAAGCAATATTGAACAAAAGATGGTCAGAATAATATTCTAAACAATATGCATACTTTGAATTTTTGTAAAACGGCCCCATTAAGGACTTGTAGGAGTGGGCCCTAAATATTTCAATTTAGCTTATTTCCACAACGAATAGAAATCTCTGAATAAGTGTTGAACAAAAAAATCTTCAAAATCGCTAGATCTTTCATTTGATATCAAGAAAAAAGGGCTGATTCCTCAAATTAAGGGTTCAGAGGGTCCAAAACTCTTTTATCTATAGCGCTCTTATGATCAATATTTTGTTATACATTACTGAAGCAAAAGTATATATTTTAACGATTTGCAACAATATATGATACAATTTTGATCATATGTTACGTAATCAGGGGCCACAAGGGGCCAGAATGTCAAATCTTTGACGCTTTATATCTCAAAAAGGGGGAATATTTGGATAAGCAATACAGAAGAAGAGATGGCCAGAATAATGTTCTAAACAATATGCATACTTTGCATTTTCGTAAAACAGACCCATTTAGGACTTGTAGGAGTGGCCCCTAAATATTTCAATTTAGCTTATTTCCACAACGAATAGAAATCTCTGAATACGTTTTGAACAAAAAAATCTTCAAAATCACAAGACCTTTCATTTGATATCAAGAAAAAAAGGGGTTGAACCCTCAAATTAGGGACTCAGAGGGGCCAAAAGTCTTTTATCTATAACTCTCTAATGATCGCTATTTTGTTATACATTACTGAAGCAAAAGTATTTATCTTAACGATTGGCAACAATATATGATACAATTTTGATCATATGTTATGTAATTAGGGATCACAAGGGGCCCGAATGTCAAATCTTTGACGCTTTATATCTCAAATAGGGGGAATATTTTGATAAACAATATTGAACAAAAGATGGCCAGAATAATGTTCTTAACAATATGCATACTTTGACTTTTCATAAAACAGCCCCATTAAGGACTTGTAGGAGTGGCCCCTAAATAGTTCAATTAAGTATATCTCCACAACGAATAGAAATCTCTGAATAAGTGTTGGTTTGTTAATCTTCAAAATCACAAGACTATTCATTTGATATCAAGAAAAAGGCGCTGACCCCTAAACTTAAGGGCTCAGAGGGGCCAAAAGTCTTTTGTCTATAACTCTCTAATGATCAATATTCTGTTATACATTACTGAAGCAAAAGTATTCATCTGGACGATTTGCAACAATATATGATACAATTTTGACCATATGTTTCGTAATAAGGGGTCACAAAGGGCCAGAATATCAAATCTGTGATGCTTTATATCTCGAAAAGGGGAAAATTTTAATAAACAATATTGAACAAAAGATGGTTAGAATAATATTCTAAAGAATATGCATACTTTGATTTTTTTGTAAAACGGCCCCATTAAGGACTTGTAGGATTGGCCCTTAAATATTTCCATTTAGCATATCTCCACAACGAGTAGAAATCTCTGAATAAGTGTTGAACAAAAAATTTTCAAAATCACAAGACCTTTCATTTGATATCAAGAAAAAGGGGCTGACCCCTCAAATTAGGGGCTCAGGGGGCCTAAATTCATTAATCCATAACTTTCTAATGATCAATATTTTATTAGACATTACTGAAGCAAAAGTATTCATCTTAACGTTTTGCAACAAAATATTATACAATTTTGATCATATGTTACGTAATAAGGGGTCACAAGGGACCAAAATTCTATATTTTTTATGCCTTCTTTTCGAAAAGGGGGAGTATTTTTATCAGCTTTATTGAACAAAAGATGTTCAGAATATTGTGATAAAAATGAGAAACTTTAAATTTAATGAAGGAAAACTTAATGTCAGTCTTTTTTAACGAATATCTCAGTCAAAATCACATCTCATCTTATCGAGAAATTCAACGGAAGACCTACTCGTTGCTCGCAACGAGATCTCATCTAGTTATTAAGGTCTTCCGTCTTCAGCGGAAGACCTCTCTGTTATTCTTGGGTTTCTTTTTCACTTTTATTATTTTTTTTTCTTACCGATATTGTGCACGCGATTTCTCGAAAACGGCTTAATGAATTTTCATAAAACTTTCAGGACTTATTTATCATCATTTAAACCTTATGCGCTTTTTTTCTTTTTTGATGACGTCGATTCCGGTCTGAGATATTGCTGATTTTATGAATTTTAAAGGGTCAGTTTGTCCAGGTTTCTTCTGGGAAATGGGTTAAGACAGAAACATGAAACTTTCAGGTATGATAGACCTATATCTGTAGATTTGCATTCGCATTTCGTTTTATTTCGGAAACGCCGCACGTCGGCGCTCGCTATGACCCGAAAACTGTCTTATCGCGAATTTCAAAATTTTTAATACTTTTTCTATGATATCGATTTACCTGGAAATATTTTGTTAAAACATATAGAACAAAAGAAGTGTAGAATTCCAAGAACTTTCAAATGATATCTTAAAAAAAGGGTTGGCCCCTAAAATTAAGGGTCTAGAGGGGCCGAACGTTTTTCCTTTCTATCTCAAAAAGTATTGAAAATTTGTAATACATCAACGAAGCGAAGTTGTTCAAAATGTGAAGCTTAATCTTATGGCGTCGTTAAATCTCGTCCGACGACGTTACTTCTGGCCAAACCGGAAGTAGTTGGAAAACATGTATTTTGGCCATTCTTGACAAGATTTTGGGTATTTTATGTCTCTGGGAACAAAAAAACTGATTTCCCTTCCGTCGTCGTCACTCTCGGTCAAACCGGAAGTAGCAAAAAATGGTTAATTTTTGCATTAACTAACATAGCTTTTGAGGATTCAACCCGTTTTTGGGCTTTTTTTCTCATTTTCGTTTAAAAGAAAGCTACTTCCGGTCATACAGGACGGAAGACCAACTCGTTGATTTGCAACTGGATTTGCTCTAGTTATTATAATTGTTTTTTTTTCTTGCCGATTTTGTGCACGCCATTTCTCGAAAACGGCTCGATGGATTTCCATGAAACTTTCAGGACTTATGTTACATCACTTGAACCTTATGCGTTTTTTCTGTTTTGATGACGTCACTTCCGGTCCAGAGTTATCAGCATTTTAATGGTTTTTTGAGGGTCGTTTTGTCCGCTCGATTTCTCCTAAACGGCTTTTGATATACACGTCATACATGTACTTTCAGGTATGGTAGACCTATGTCTGTAGATTTGTGGAATGTATTTCAATTTTATCACATCTCATCAAGAATCGAACGGAAGACCCACTCGTGGTTCACAACGAGATCTCATCTAGTTATTATTATTATTAGGGTCTTCCGTCTTCAGCGGAAGACCTTCTTGTTTTTCTTAGGTTTCTTTTCCACTATTTTTATTAAGGTCTTCCGTTGAGACCTTCTTATTATTCTGTTGTTTCTTTTCAACTTTTCTTATTATTATTCTTACCGATTTTGTGCATGCGATTTTTCGTAAATGCGGCGATGGATTTTCATGAAACTTTCAGCATTGATGGCAAATGATGTGAACTTAAGCGTTTTTTTTTTAAATTGATGACGTCACTCCCGGTTCGGAGATTTTAGCGATTTATTGAGTTTTAGAGGGTCATTTTGTCCGGCAGTTTTCTCAAAAAGCACTCAGCGCAGATGCATGAAATTTTCAGAGCTGATAGAGCAAACTTTGGAGATGTATATTTGGTATATCTCAACCACCGGAAGTACGAAGCGCCGACTCTCGCTATGGCCCAAAAATAGACTATCAAGAATTTCAAAATTTTTAACACCTTTTCTACGATAACTTTTTACTAAGAAAAATTTTGTAAAAGCATGTAGAACAAAAGAAGTGTAGAATTTAAAGATCTTTCAAAGATATCTCAAAAAAAGTAAAATTAAGGGCCTAGAGGGGCCGAAAGTTTTTCCTTTATATCTCAAAAAGTATTGATAATTTGTAATATTTTAAAGAAGCAAAGTTGTTCAAAATGTCAAATTGAATCTATTAAAGACGTCAAAATACGTCCAATTTCGTCACTTCCGGCTAAACCGGAAGTAGTCGAAAATCGCATATTTTTGCCGTTCTTGACAAGTTATTGTGTTAATATTTGTCTCTGGGAGCTTAAAAGCTAATTTCCCGTCCGTCGTCGCTACTTCCGGTCAAACCGGAAGTAGCAAAAATGGCTTATTTTTGCATTAATTAACCTACCTTTAGAGGATTAAAAGCATTTTTTTGGCGTTTTTTTCCTTTTTTGTTAAAAATGAAAGATACTTCCGGTCAAACAGGACGAAAGACCTACTCGTTGCTTTGCAACGAGCTCGGCTCTAGTTAGTATTGTTTTTTTCTTACCGACTTTGTACGCACGATTTCTCAAAAACGGCTCATTCGATTTACATGAAACTTTCAGGTCTGATAGAACATAAAAAAATCTAGATACATATTTTTTCATTTTGATGACGTCACTTCCGGTTCGGAGTTTTCTGCGATTTAGTGGTATTTAGAGGGTCACTTCGTCCGACAGTTTTCTCAAAAAGTACTTAACACAGAAGTAGGAAATTTTCAGTGATGCTATAGCAAACTCTGGGGAAGTGTACTAAGTATATCATAACTACCGGAAGTACGAAGCGCCGAAGCTCGCTATGGCCCAAATATAGTCCTATCGTAAAATTCAAAATTTCTGACACTTTTTGTTTAATAACTTTTTACCTAGAAATATTTTGTTAACACATATATAACAAAAGAAGTGTAGAATTCCAAGATCTTTCAAACGATACATCGAAAAAAGGGCTGGCCCCTTAAATCAGGGGCCGAGAGGGGCCGAATGTTTTTCCTGTATATCTCAAAAAGTACTAAGAATTTGTAATACGTCAAAGAAGCAAAGTTGTTCAAAATGTCAACCTTAATTTATTGGTGGAGTCAAAATACGTCCGGCGTCGTCAATTCCGGCCAAAGCGGAAGTGGTCGTAAAACGTGTTTTTTTTTTGGCCGTTTTCGACAAGTTTTTTCGTCACATATGTCTCTGGGAGCAAAAAAGTATTTTTTCCGTCCGTCGTCGTGACTTCCGGCCAAACCGGAAGTAGCAAAAATGACGTATTTTTAAGGTTTTGATGCAAAATTGAAATTATAAAGTCACTGGAGTGTACTTAGCTCATTGCTTTCTTTTGTTCCGGCACTTCCGGTCAAAACCGGACGGAAGACCTGCAACGAGCTCGGCTCTAGTTAGGGTCTTCCGTCTTCAGCGGAAGACCTTTCTATTATTTTTCGGTTTCTTTTTCACTTTTATTATTAGGGTCTTCCGTCTCCAACGGAAGACCCTTCTATTATTCTATTGTTTCTTTTTCACTTTTATTATTAGGGTCTTCAAGATTCAACTGAATGATCACGGAAAGGTCACTGAAATGTATGTGCCATTCAGTCGACTGAATGGTGGCTGAATGGCCACTGAATGGTCACTGAAAGGTCACTGAAAAGACCCTTTCCCGTGACCTTTCCGTGATCATTCAGTTATCATTCAGTCGACTGAATGGCACATATATTTCAGTGACCTTTCCGTGATCATTCAGTTGA
Organism: Saccostrea cuccullata; assembly: GCF_032062105.1. Classification (NCBI taxonomy): domain Eukaryota; kingdom Metazoa; phylum Mollusca; class Bivalvia; order Ostreida; family Ostreidae; genus Saccostrea; species Saccostrea cuccullata. The sequence goes on along the minus strand of NW_026921436.1, from coordinate 7,928 downwards.
ATCTTTTTATTGAATAATCGGCTAATTTTTTTAACTAAAAATTTTATTTCACTTTTTACTGGTATAATAGCATTAAATGTATCTAATTCCGAATTTTAAAAAATAGGAAAAAATTAATACAAGAAAAAAAACTGCTCTCATGCCCAGTATCGAACCCTTGTCTCCTGCGTAGGTGTCCGCGACCTTATCAATTACGCTACGACTTCTTCTTAAGAAATGAGGATTTAAAATCAATTAATTTATAGAAATCGATGGAAAATCAGTTCACCTGTTGTGTCGAGGAGCTGCGATGTGTATATATCTTGTATATCTTTTGTATATTCATTGTTAGTTGCGCGGATTTTGGGGACAGATTAATTAATTACACATCTCATATCGGGATGATGACAATTATCAGAGACGGGCACCTGTTCCTGTGTCAAAGATTTAAGATCGTTGTAAATTCTCTATCTAGAAACTTAGTAAAATGATTTTATTAAAGCAATATCATTTAGAAAGCTAAACTCTCCTATATATTTTTTTTTCTATAAGAGGCATGTATAAACGATTTATTTATTCTTGTAATTAAAATTGAATTTAAAATAATGTCTTTCAAAAACTAAATATCCTGCAGTTTTGACAATGACATAATTAAGAAACGAAATTGATCAGTAATACTTGCGATCTTCCAGAAATGGTTTAAATAATATAAATTCTGTCTCATCAATCAAAAATATATTTCCGCGAAAAAATACACGTATAAGCACTATAAAATGTTATGCATTTATTTAAATTTTGAATCGGTTATCGGATCATCATTTTTTATCACATGAAGAATTTTTGTTTTCTAAATGTAACTAGAAAATTAAAAAAAAACATTTTGAATAAGTCTCACATACTTTATTTTGGGGACAGACTAATTAATTACACATCTCCTATCGGGATGATGACAATTATCAGAGACGGGCACCTGTTCCTGTGTCAAAGATTTAAGATCGTTGTAAATTCTCTATCTAGAAACTTAGTAGAATGATTTTATTAAAGCAATATCATTTAGAAAGCTAAAATCTCCTATATATTTTTTTTCTACAAGAGGCATGTATAAACGATTTATTTATTCTTGTAATTAAAAATAATTATTACTTAAACATATTTTAAGGTACCCGAATTTGCCATAAGTTAAAAAAGCACTATTAAGATTGAATAATAAATTCAAAATATTGCTTCCTTGTTAAGGAAAAATATCTTATTATAAAATAATACGCTAGTCAAAAAATTGCTATATTGAGACTTAAATATCACTGAAAGGTGGAAAGGTCACTGAAAGACGACAGAAAGGTCACTGAAAGACGACAGAAAGGTCACTGAAAGTCGAGATGGAATTGTCACTGAAAGACGACAGAAAGGTCACTGAAAGTCGACGGAAAGGTCACTGAAAGACGACGGAAAGGTCACTGAAAGTTGATCGAAAGGTAACTGAAAGTTGATGGAAAGGCCACTGAAATTTGACAGAAATGTGTCCGCTGAATGGTGACTGAAAGGTATCTGAAATCTGACTGAAAGGCAACTGAAAGGTCACTGAAATGTATGTGCCATTCAGTGGCTAAATGGCCACTGAAAAGTTACTGAAAGCCGCCTTTCAGTTTTAACTGAAAGGTCTTGTTTCTTCCTGTGTCGGTTTCTTTTTCACTTTTTTTTAATAGGGTCTTCCGTTTCCAATGGAAGACCCTTCTATTATTCTATTGTTTCTTTTCACTTTTCCTATTATTCTTCCTTTTTTTTTCTTTACAAAATTTGTGCAGATTTCTCAGACATGTCTTGTCCGATTTCTTTCAAATTTTCATGGTTGATGTGTTGATATCTGAAGTTAATTCTGGCAAATCATTTTAGGGATAATCACTTCCGGTTGGAAGTTATCGCCCTTTCATCAACATTTTGATGACCTTCATGTCTGTGATTGAACTCAAAAACGACTCAAGCTAGAAAGCTTAAATTTTCAGGGATGATGAGGACATGTTGCCATATTGCACCTGGGTCAGGATATTTTCCGGAAGTGCCTAGTATGGAAGCTCAGTAGGGGTCAAAATTTAGGACACGAATCAAGACTGAATTTTTAAGACATTTTGCATTGTATCTTTTAAAGCATAATCATTTTGTTAAAACATACTGAATATGATTTGTGTACAATGAGAAGATCTTTCATATGATATCATAAAAAAGTGCTGACTTATCACATTAGGGACCAAAAGGGGCTAAAAGTCTTTTTCCGATAACTCTTTAATAGTCAATATTTTGTTATACATAACTGAAGCAAAAATGTTTATCTTAACAATCTACAACTGTATACTATTATTTTAATGTCGTATAGTACATAATAAGGGGCCACAAGGGGCCAGAATGCTAAATCTTTGATGCTTTATATCTCGAAAGTGAGAAATATTATGACAAGTAATATTGAACAAAAGACCTTTAAAATCATGTTCTGAGCAATATGAAATCTTTCATTTTTCGCTAAACGTCCCCATTAGGGAGTTGAAGGGTTGGCCCCTAAATATTTCTTTTGCGAATAACTCTGAAACGAAAAAGAATCTCTAATAGTTGTTGAACAAAAAGTGTTCAAAATCGTAAGACCTTCAAGATGAGATCAGAAAAAAGGGGCTGGGCTCTCAAATTAGGGGCCGAAAGGGGCTAAAAGTCTTTTTTCGATAACTTTTTAACAGTCAATATATTGTTATACATTACTGAAGCAAAAATGTTTATTTCAACAATTTACAACAGTATATAATGATTTGAATGTCGTATATTACATAATTAGTGACCACGAGGGGCCAGAAGGCTAAAACTTTGTAGCTTTATATCTCGAAAGTGATAAATAGTTTGACAAGTAATATTGAACAAAAGATGTTCAAAATCATGTTCTGAACAATATGCAAGCTTTCATTTTTTGATAAAGGTCCCCATTAGGGAGTTGAAGGGTTGGCCCCTAAATATTTCTTTTGCGAATAACTCGAAAACGAAAAAGAATCTCTGAATAGTTGTTGAACAAAAAGTGTTCAAAATCTTAAGAGCTTCAAGATGAGATCAAGAAAAAGGGGCTGGGCACTCAAATTAGGGCCCGAAAGGGGCTAAAAGTCTTTTTTCGATAACTCTTTAACAGTCAATATTTTGTTATACATTACTGAAGCAAAAATGTTTATCTTAACAATCTACAACTGTATAATATGATTTGAATGTCGTATATTACATAATTAAGGGCCACAAGGGGCCAGAAAGCTAAATCTTTGTAGCTTTATATCTCGAAAGTGAGAAATATTTTGACAAGTAATATTGAACAGAAGTTGTTCAAAATCATGTTTTGAACAATATGCAAGCTCTCACGCTAAACGTCCCCATTAGGGAGTTGAAGGGATGGTCCCTTAATATTGCTTTTGCAAATAACTCGAAAACGAAAAAGATTCTGTGAATAGTTGTTGAACAAAAAGTCTTCAAAAAGTGTTCAAAGTCTTCTTACAGATTATGGAAAATCATTCTATTACAATGAAAATCTCAATCAGAATCTGATCTCATCTGATCAAGAATCGAACGGAAGACCCACTCGTTGCTCGCAACGAGATCGTATCTAGTTATTATTCTTTTTTCTCCTTACCGTTTTTGTGCAGAAGATTTCTCAGAGATGGTTCGACCAATTTTGTTCAAATTTTCGGAGGTGATGTGTTTCTATCTGAAGTTTGTACCCGCATTTCGATTTTGGAAAAATCACTTTCGTTCGGAAATTATCGCCCTTCGATCGAAATTTTGATGACCTTCATGTCTGTGATGGAACTCAAAAACGACTCAAGCTAGAAAGCTGAAATTTTCAGGGATGATAGAGGACATGTTGCCTTATTGCACCTGGGTCAGGATATTTATCGGAATTGCCTAGTATGGAAGTTCGGTAGGGGTCGAAATTTAGGACACGAATCAAGACTGAATTTTTGAGACATTTTGCATCATATCTTTTAAAGTATAATTATTTTGTTAAGATATACTGAATATAATTTGTGCAAAATGACAAGATTTTTCAAATCATATCAAGAAAAAAGTGCTGACTCATCAAATTAGGGACCAAAAGGGGCCAAAAATCTTTTTACAAAAACTCTTTAACAGTCAATATTTTGTTTTACATTACTGAAGCAAAAATGTTTCTCTCAACAATCTACAACTGTATATTATTATTCTAATGTCGTATGGTACATAATTAGGGGCCACAAGGGGCCAGAAGGCTAAATCTTTGATGCTTTATATCTCGAAAGTGAGAAATATTTTGACAAGTAATATTGAACAAAAGATGTTTTAAATCATGTTTTGAACAATATGCAAACTTTCATTTTTCGCTGAATGTCCCCATTAGGGAGTTGAAGGGTTGGCCCCTAAATATTTCTTTTGCGAATAACTCGAAAACGAAAAAGAATCTGTGAATAGTTATTGAACAAAAAGTGTTGAAAATCTGAAGAGCTTCAAGATGATATCAAGAAAAAGGGGCTGGGCTCTCAAATTAGGGGCCAAAAGGGGCTAAAAGTCTTTTTTCGATAACTCTTTAACAGTCAATATTTTGTTATACATAACTAAAGCAAAAATGTTTATCTCAACAATCTACAACTGTATATTGTAATTTGAATGTCATATTTTACATAATTAGTGGCCACGAGGGGCCAGAAGGCTAAATCTTTGACGCTTTATATCTCGAAAGTGAGAAATATTTTGACAAGTAATATTGAACAAAAGATGTTTAAAATCATGTTCTGAACAATATGCAAGCTTTCATTTTTCTCTAAACGTCCCCATTAGGGAGTTGAAGAGTTGGCCCCTAAATATTTCTTTTGCGAATAACTCGAAAACGAAAAAGAATCTGTGAATAGTTATTGAACAAAAAGTATTGAAAATCTAAAGAGTTTCAATATGAGATCAAGAAAAAGGGGCTGGGCACTCAAATTAGGGGCCAAAAGGGGCTAAAAATATTTTTTTGATAACTCTTTAACAGTCAATATTTCGTTATACATTACTGAAGCAAAAATGTTTATCTCAACAATCTACAACTGTATATTATTATTTTAATGTCGTATATTACATAATTAGGGGCCACGAGGGGCCAGAAGGCTGAATTTTTGACGCTTTATATCTCGAAAGTGAGGAACATTTTGACAAGTAATATTGAACAAAAGATGTTCAAAATCTATTCTAAACAATCTGCAAGCTTTCATTTTTTGCTAAACGTCTCCATTAGGGAGTTGTAGGGCTGGTCCCTTAATATTTCTTTTGCAAATAACTCGAAAACGTAAAAGATTCTGTGAATAGTTGTTGAACAATAAGTGTTCATAATCCTACGAGCTTTAAAATGACATAAAGAAAAAAGGGCTGATCTCTAATTTTAGGGACCGTGAAGGGCCAAAAGTCGATTTTAGAAATCTTTATTGTTCAAAGTCTTTTTACAGATTATGGAAAATCATTATTTTAGAATGAAAATCTCAATCAGAATCTGATCTTATCTAATCAAGAATCGAACGGAAGACCCACTCGTTGCTCGCAACGAGATCGTATCTAGTTATTATTCCTTTTTTTTCTTTACAATGTTTGTGGAGAAGATTTCTCGGAGATGGCTCGTCCGATTTACTTGAAAATTTCGGATAAGATGTATCTTTATCTAAACCTTATACTTTTTTTTTCATTTTTTCGAAATTTACTTCCGGTCGGAAGTTATCGCCCTTTGATCGAAATTTTGATGACATCCATTTCTGTGATGGAACTAAAAAATGACTCGAGCTAGAAAGCTGATTTTTTCAGGGATGATAGAGGACATGTTGCCATATTACAACATGGTCAGGATATTTTCCGGAAGTGCCTAGTATGGAAGCTCGGTAGGGGTCGAAATTGAGGACACGAATCATGAGTGATTTTTGGAGACATTTTGCACCATATCTTTTAAAGTATAATTATTTTGTTACGACATAATGAACATAATTTGTGCAGAATATCAAGATCTTTAAAATGATTTCAAAAAAAAGTGCTGACTCATCACATTAAGGACCAAAAGGGACCAAAAGTCTTTTTTCGATAACTCTTTAACAGTCAATAATTTGTAATACATTACTGAAGCAAATATGTTTATCTCAACAATCTACAACTGTATATTATGATTTGAATGTCGTACATTACATAGTTAGGGGCCACAAGGGGCCAGAAGGCTAAATCTTTGACGCTTTGTATCTCAAAAGTGAGAAATATTTTGATAAGTAATATTGAACAAAAGATGTTCAAAATGATGTTCTGAACAATATGCAACCTTTCATTTTTCGCTAAACGTCCCCATTAGGGAGTTAAAGGGTTGGTCTCTTAATATTTCTGTTCCGAATAACTCGAAAACAAAAAGAATCTCTGAATAGTTGTTGAATAAAAAGTGTTCATAATCCTAAGAGCTTTAAAATGTTATGAAGAAAAAAGGGCTGATCCCTAATATTAGGGGCTGTGAGGGGCCAAAAGTCGATATTAGAAGTTTTTATTGTTCAATGTATTTTTACAGAATATGGAAAATCATTATTGAAGAATGAAAATCTCAATCAAAATCTGATCTCATCTCATCAAGAATCGAACGGAAGACCCACTCGTTGCTCGCAACCAGATCGTATCTAGTTATTAGGGTCTTCCGTCTTCAGCGGAAGACCCTTCTATTATTCTTCGGTTTCTTTTTCACTTTAATTAAGGTCTTCCGTTTCCAACGGAAGACCTTATTGTTTTCGTTCGGTTTCTTTTTCCCTATTATTATTATTATTATTAGGGTCTTCCGTCTTCAGCGGAAGACCCTTCTATTATTCTTATGTTTCTTTTTCAATTTTCTTATTATTAGGGTCTTCCGTCTTCAGCGGAAGACCCTTCTATTATTCTTATGTTTCTTTTTCAATTTTCTTATTAAGGTCTTCCGTCTTCAGCGGAAGACCTTCTTGTTATTCTTAGGTTTCTTTTCCACTATTTTTATTAGGGTCTTCCGTCTTCAGCGGAAGACCATCTTGTTATTCTTAGGTTTCTTTTCCACTATTTTTATTAGGGTCTTCCGTCTTCAGCGGAAGACCCTTCTATTATTCTTCGGTTTCTTTTTTACCTTTATTAGGGCTTTTCGACTTTTGTCGAAAAGACCTATTGTTTTCGTTTTGTTTATTATTATTATTATTATACTGAACACTTCTATCGTTCAGGATATGGGGAGTACCTTTAAAACTAGGTGTTTTATTTAATTTCTATTAAAGAGCAAACATAAATCTCACGTGCCTGAAACAAGAACAACTTCCGGTATAGTCACTTCCGGTTTCTACCAAAGGAAAACTGAAATTTCTAAAGAAGCCAAAAACGTTTTTAATTTTAGTGTCTAGACTCCCAAATTTAAGATATGAATTCTAGAGACCTTATCCAATAAATAAATGCACGCACGTAACTTTTGATCACAGATACTTTTCAAGATATAAGACTTCAAACATTGAAGAAGGGGGGATGAAATTTATGAAAGTCACAATTACGTTACAAAAATTATTTTGAGCATAAAAATATGTTAGAACTAATGATTAGAACATATACGGTAAGTTTCATATCAATCAGAACAGAACTTCCGGTTTTATGGGTCTTTAAAGTTTTATTTTAAATTGAAATTAATCATGCCACATTATCTCTTAAAGTAATGAAGATTTTCTTGTAATATTTTGTATATGAAATGACGCTGATGCTATTGTGACATCATCAGATTAAAAAATTAAAATTCTGGAAAATAGGGGATTTCTAGGGGCCAACATTGAAAACGGACCTTTGCCTGTAACTTTTTTATTTCTCAATGAATTTTCAAATAGTTTTCAGATTTCACTTAAGGATTAAAAGGACAGTCTAAAAAATATGGTCCGTGTTTTGACCCCTTATAGGAGTTGTGGAGA